>NW_024881525.1:0-272500 GCF_019059575.1 Amphibalanus amphitrite | reverse complement strand
AGTTTTCGAAAATAAATGGAGTAAGCTCCAAAATACACTCGGCTCAAACAACCAATAAGAACCAGGCTGCCTCGCCTTGCGCCGCACAACGGTGAACCGGAAAACTTTCTCCATCACTCATATATCAATCAGTAGCCTGAATGATATATTTATCTCCAATGCTGCTTATTTACTGCTTATTTACATCCAATGCCCTAAGATATATCCTTCTATGATCCTTCCCACTCTCGAGCGCTGCTGTGTGGGGGCGGCATCTGATGGCGGCCCGTGGCCGGCCGGTGCGGTGGCGCCACTACTGCTGGATGTAGTGGCGCCCCCTCTCCGTTCCTGGAGCAGATAATGACATGTTCAAAACACTGACCGCCTCCGTCTGCCGCTCCGCTGCCGCCCCTTCAGTTCCTGCTGAGTATCTAAAATATTGTCACACTTGTGCCCGAACATGGTTAAATTTTTGTTTACTTTTACTTTCTTTGCTTACTTTTTGCGCGGTCTGTGGTTGGTGTGGACAATTTATTTGGTATAAAATGTCAGCTGGCGGGTGTTATATACCTAGGTGCCTATACAGAATTGGTTCGCGATTATGTGTGAAGAGAATGTGAATTAGAAATGTTATTGATGAAACCCGGGTCACACTGGGCAGTTTTCGCTTTTTTATTTTTGCTCTGCAGTCTCTTATGTTCCTCTAGCGTGACTGGACGCCCCGAATTGAAACATAGCGTGGATTATTAGAGTGACAGCCGAATAAGAGGAGTCATGGGTGCAATAATCGTTTAAGCAACCTTTATGTGAGTGAAATAAATACATTAAAAAAAAAACGTCTGGGGCTCTCAGTCTCAAGCCAGGGAGCGATAGCGATACTTTTCAGAGGCTTTACTTTCAAGAAAGACTTTACCTACACTCCAGTTCCAGGTTCAATGCTCACCATCTCGCGTGCTCGGCCCGGGAGCAGTGTCCTTGTCTACAACCCCAGGTCCACCACACCCTCAGTCAGTCGGGAGGACAGACTGTCCGGCTCCGCGCCCCACCTCACTGAGGTATTTGCGGCAGGATGTCAGCCCGGGTCGAACACGTTACACTGCGAGTGACCCTCAGCTGTGACCCAGCTGTGCCCTGTTCTAACGGAGAACACTCAGTCGAAGACCGCCATGTGCGCTTCGTGTGCGGTGGGTTTTCCCGGACCGGGGAAATAAGACAACTGAAAACCCGCGTAGTAATGTGTTCCGCCTGCTCGGCAGACTGTTGTGCTGAGCGGCGGCATTCGGGAGGAAAGAGAGCGAATTATCTCATCCGGTATGTGGCTGGTGCAGAGAAAGATTTTCCTGGTTATTGACTGGTCTGCATTTAGGGTCTCCTGACCACCACCTATGAGTGAATATGAACCTAATTCATAAAACCTTTTCAAAACAAAAAATAGATGCATGTCGTTTAGCCCATCTTGCACCTTAGCGGAGGGTGGTCTCCGACCAGTGGCCCTTTTAGTCTCTTTTTATTTAATTTGATCGAGATAGCGGCGAAAAGGCTGATACGTTTTTATTCAACTGAGTGACGTTAAATGTCACATTAAATCCATAATCAAAATAAAATGAAATAAGATCAACCCTCTAAAAATAACTTAAATAAGATAAGATTAAGGGGGTTGATGCAACCCCCCTTATGTTTTCGTAAATAGCGTAAAAAACGGCGGCCGACAAATTTGGCATACTCTCTGGGGCAGCCTTTTTGCACCACCTCTGAAAATTTCATGTCTCTGTCATTTTAGGTCAGGTGACCAGGTCAGCAAAACCGGTACAATGTCAAAATGGTCATCAAAGTTCAATGACCTGACCTAACCTTCAGGTGGCCTTGACATCCACTCTAATGCATGGTAGCAACATTATATCACATGTTTGAACGCTTGATACCACGAAAAGACTGCAAACGCACGGCTAATTCGAGTTCACATAAGCCGAATCGCGATTCCGGCCAAACATGGCCTCGAGAAGTAAGCCACACCACAGCTCAAATGTCATCTGGATCAAGGTCATGAATTTTTCAGGGGAGCTGTAAAATTGATCAACACGAGGGTACTGGAAGTTTGGTCGCGATCGGCCGCTTTTTACGCGAGTTATTTGCGAAAAACGGGAAGCTGCATCAACCGGCAGCGAGGGTTATGACATCTATTGGCTTAGTAAAAATCATATTCGAATTTATTTGAGCATGAGAAATGTGGAAAATACTCAAGTTGGAAGCTAGACACTCGGTCATTTCTTGTCAATCTGGACCACAGGTGGTCCAGATTGAAGGCAAGGCAAGGTGCAGGTCTGCATTTGTCTTCTGGGCCGGGTATCAGGTAATGTTAAAGTCCACATGTGTACATCGATACAAACATCCAGAGAACAATGTACACACAAACCTGCTTCGCTAAGCACTTGTAGCATTGTGCGTGCTCCAAATACCTTCGTGAGGGTTTCTCCCTGCCGGCTGGCATTCCCTGACTGAAGGAAAACTTGCTGAGGAGCTTGGCACGTGCCATTAAGGATAACTTGATACTTTCGGTTCTTTGAGCACTATCTCGCATTTGCAGCCATAGTTGCAGGCTGCAGCTCGGGGACTGTTTGGCTTAGCCGGTAGTTAACATTGAATTCAAGACTAATTTGGCTTATGACTTATGTTATTTAAAGGGACCCTCCCACCTTAACATTAGATTTGAGTTGAGATAGCCAAAATGGGGTCCCTGGCTCACAATTACCGGTTTCGGCACTCACAACATCGAGAAATGCCTTAACCCGCGCACCGACGGGGGTCTGCGCCAACTTAGTACCGACGGGGGGGGGCGGATGACCGCCCCCCCCTGAGATCTCGAGAACGAAGCAAGATAGCGACAAGCGGTAAACGGCATCGGATACGCACGGACAAGGTCTACAATTTTTACTAAGGTCATTTTCAGGTCAGGTCAAAGATGACGTCACAGGGGTCGAAAAAGTCAAAATGGCGGCGCTAGATATGGAGAAGGTTTTTCTCGAATAACTTTCGAAGTAGTCGAGATAGGAACAAACTAAGGGCATCATCGTGATCCTCTCGTCAATCCGCATCGAATGATATATATGTTGACCTCGAAAGGTCAAGGTCAAAGGTTGACCTCAGGTCACGTGACCTCGAGGTCATCATGTATATCATTCGATGCGTCTTGACGAGCTGAACACAATGAGACCATCCGCGCGGCTGTATCTTGTTCCTGTAAGGAGTTATTGGCAAAAAACCTTTGGTGACCTTTGATGACGTCACATGACCTTACAGCTGCCCAACAGCAAAACAGACCTCAAGGTAGTGAAGGTTGATCGTATGTGAAGTCATGTATGGTATATGGGGCCATTCCGACCCGTTTTAGTGGTAAAAACAGGGAGTTGATTTTTCCCCCATTGACTTATAATGGGGAGGTCGCGAAATTGACCTGACCTTAGGTCACCGACATCAAAATTCCGAGATATACAAATTGTAGCTACTAATGACCTAATAACATCCTGCGACTTTCAAAGGCCTCCGACATCTACTGTAGCTCTGGCACGGTGACAAAGTTGCAAAAAAGTGACTTGAGGTTGGGTCATTCAAAGTGACCTGGTGACCTGACCTTAAAAGTTAGGAGGTTCAAACTTGCACACCATGTGTAAAATTGATGAGGTTATAGTCATACCAAATTTCGCGGCGCTACGCGCCGCGGTTTTCCCGCTATCCGCGAAAAACCTCAGGGGGGGGCGGATATCCGCCCCCCCCCGTCGGTGCGCGGGTTAACCCGCGCACCGACGGGGGGGGGGCGGATATCCGCCCCCCCCCTGAGGTTTTTCGCGGATAGCGGGAAAACCGCGGCGCGTAGCGCCGCGAAATTTGGTATGACTATAACCTTATCAATTTTACACATGGTGTGCAAGTTTGAACCTCCTAACTTTTAAGGTCAGGTCACCAGGTCACTTTGAATGACCCAACCTCAAGTCACTTTTTTGCAACTTTGTCACCGTCCCAGAGCTACAGTAGATGTCGGAGGCCTTTGAAAGTCGCAGGATGTTATTAGGTCATTAGTAGCTACAATTTGTATATCTCGGAATTTTGATGTCGGTGACCTAAGGTCAGGTCAATTTCGCGACCTCACCATTATAAGTCAATGGGGGAAAAATCAACTCCCTGTTTTTACCACTAAAACGGGTCGGAATGACCCCATATACCATACATGACTTCACATACGATCAACCTTCACTACCTTGAGGTCTGTTTTGCTGTTGGGCAGCTGTAAGGTCATGTGACGTCATCAAAGGTCACCAAAGGTTTTTTGCCAATAACTCCTTACAGGAACAAGATACAGCCGCGCGGATGGTCTCATTGTGTTCAGCTCGTCAAGACGCATCGAATGATATACATGATGACCTCGAGGTCACGTGACCTGAGGTCAACCTTTGACCTTGACCTTTCGAGGTCAACATATATATCATTCGATGCGGATTGACGAGAGGATCACGATGATGCCCTTAGTTTTTTCCTATCTTGACTACTTCGAAAGTTATTCGAGAAAAACCCTCTCCATATCTGGCGCCGCCATTTTGACTTTTTCGACCCCTGTGACGTCATCTTTGACCTGACCTGAAAATGACCTTAGTAAAAATTGTAGACCTTGTCCGTGCGTATCCGATGCCGTTTACCGCTTGTCGCTATCTTGCTTCGTTCTCGAGATCTCAGGGGGGGGCGGTCATCCGCCCCCCCCGTCGGTACTAAGTTGGCGCAGACCCCCGTCGGTGCGCGGGTTAAATCGGAAATATTGAATTTCAAAATTGCAGCATTTTGATTCAGAGGGGCTAATGCATAGGAATACCCCTCTGAATGTGTGACGTCATCGCAGATATCTAACGATTTTTAAATGTTTGACTAAAACGTTTTGTAGCACGCGGTGGTATATGCTGCTTTGCGCGCAACAAATGCCGCACTTTCAAATAAAGTCGCTAGGAACAGTGGAGATCCCAAAAAGTAAACAAAAGTAAAAGTCTAATATCTTGAAAACCGGTGAATATTTTTCGATGAAATTTGGTAGAAATTCGTTTTTGCTCTTTCTGAACCGAGCGACATCACTTTCATGCCAATTCATTAACTTTTTTGAAGCCATAGGCGTCGCCAGAGATTTTCGGTTGGGGGGGCAAAATCAACTTTTGTGTTAAAACTTGCCTTTCCCAAGTCTTTACTCACTCGTTTTACATATCATTCGACGCGCAATGGTGCGAGGAATCCGATGGTGACAAAGGTTTCCTTCTAGCTATGGCATGTAATTTTTTACAAAAAAATCGAAATTTTGAAATTTCATGACAAAAACGACTGGGAGAATTATAGTATATAGTGGCTGCGATTGCCGACGCACTGCAGAGGGCCCCTGAGCAGACGCTCGACGCTCATGATCATTGCTCAGAAAAAGGTGAAAAACGCTCCATTTAACCCGCGCCCCGTAGGGCTACCGGCGGACCCTACCACCCGTAGGGGGGGGGGCCGTATCGGCCCCCCCCCTAAGATCTCGGAAAGTTACCGGCCGATTTTCAAAATTCAAACGGCGTTCGATAGCCCCACCCGGGAACTACCTTGTGACCAAATTTCATTGACCTAGGTCAAACCGATGACGTCACAGGTCAGGTCAAAGGTCAGATTTTCACCGTTCACAGGCAATTCAAGAAATGTGCTGTGAAAGCGAGTAAATTGGTAATTTATTGAAAACCATCGATGGTACATTGTTCGTCAAACACATACTTTGCTATCTGAGGTCACTGATACCAGGTCAGGTCACAGCGAGGTCAGGTCACCGGGGGTCACAATATGAATGTGTCGTGTGATAAATGTTTTATGGTCCATTTTACATGACAAATGCGATTATGTGGGTTAGGCAGCCTTTGGGGCCAGCCTAGGTCACGTTTTTGTGAAGGTCAGGTCAAGGTCAGGTCAAATTAGGTCAAATTTCAAAGTTGATATTTTTGCATAAAATGGGTATCGATTCGATGCAGCTCGTCACGGGGAGTCTAATGGTGGTCTTCGTTTTGCTCTACGAGTTCTAGAATTGCCAAAAATTGAGTTTGAAAATTTGACGTCATCATTTTTGAACAGTTTTTTCGCTATAACTTGGCCAAAAAACGAGGTATCGATCTGAAATTTGGTATGTAGATAGAAGACGGTAGGCACTATCACATATATTCCGGTTTTTTTTGAAACTCAAAAAACTTTTTGGATTTTTTGGCGAATATATCAAAAAAAATGCTTTTTTGATTTTTGGGGGTCAAAACTCAAAAATTTCAAAAATTCGAGAAAGCAGTTTTGTAGCCCTGTTAATTCTACACCTTTTATGTCTTGATCATTTTTCTGTATCTTCAAAGCTGTAGTCCTCACAGGTCTTCTCACGAAGGTCTTTTTTCGGTCGAAAATGACAGAACATGACGTCACTCTGACGTCATTTGTGGCCAACCTATCATAGCCTCTGGAAAAATTTTTGGTCACAATGTGCAAAATTGATGCCCGGAGGGGTCCTGAAAGTTTGGTGGCGATATCTCCAGCCGTTTAGGAGATATCGACCGAAAAGCACAGGGGGGGGGGCCGTTTCGGCCCCCCCCCTACGGGGCGCGGGTTAATCGGATCACCCTGCTAAAACCTCCATTCACGCATGCATGCAGAGGCTTTGCGTGAAATGTATAGGACTTAGGTATCCCAGTCGCCGATCGTAGCTAAGTTGGGCATTCGGCGGAGAGTGAGTGTCGGAAGTGTGAATCGGAAGTAATTCATCTTTGCTCCAGTGAGAGGAAGTGCTTTGTTCACTCGAGTGTAAAAAAAAGTTTCTCGTTTTTGTGTGAAGGGAAGCGCTGCAAACGCGAACAAAAACTGTTAAACGGAACCAAAAATTACGCACGGCATAGCGGCAAGGTGATAGGTTTGTGATAGGTTTGGGACTTCCAGGCCATTTCAGGCCACTCAAGGGTCAGTGCTGACTCTCAGAAGCATGCTTAGGATCCCGGAGATCGGCGTGAGTCACCTCAAATATTTACGTGTACGTGGTGCTTTAGGGCTTTCCGAGCTCAAGGTGGGGCCCTCAGAAGCCAGTGTGGGCGGCGGGCGCTTAGAGACTAGGCCCAGGGTGAGCCTGGAGCCCTCGGATAACAGTGTGAACCCTCGGGGTCTGTGTCGAATCCCTAAGGACCCTATGTAGGGAAATAATAAACATATGTTGCCGACCTCAGAGGGATACGTGAGCTGTGAACCCTCAGATGCCGGCTTGGGGTTAGCAAAGTCTGTCGCCTCAAAAGTTTGGCTGAACTATCAGAGGCCAGTTAAGGTTCTCAGAAATGTTTGAAGGCTCGCTCAAAGATCCTGTATGGGTCCTCAGAGAACATTGACGCCAGTGGGACTTTCAGAGGCCAGTTTGGGCCCTCTGAAAGCTTCTTTAGGGCTCAGTGGAGCTCCTTAGGAGCCTTTGCAAGCTCATGAGCCCTGCGACACTTGTACGGTACTTGAGCCTGTCGCAGACATTTGACGAGAGTTGAGAAAGGCCCCGAAGATTTCGTTTCACGCTTTGAACGAAAATTGTGTCAGCACTTCAAAACTTATGAAAATCAGCTGTAAAATGTAAAAAAAGAACGAACTAGGAACATGGAACGAATCACAGCATTGTAATTTCCGAGTCTGGACTCGGAGTCTGGAAGATTTTGGCGACTGCGAGTCAGACTCTGGTTTGAACTACACGCTCCAACCGAGTCTGACCTCACAGGCATTCTCAGAAAGGTACCCCCATTTTTTCCCGACTCCAAAATCTCATCGGATCTGTATCGATCTCAGGGGGTGCCAGGTCCGAGGTTGGGGGGGCAAGCTGCCCCGCTTGCCCCCCCCGTGGCGACGCTAATGGTGGGAGGGTCCCTTTAACCCTCTCCCGCACATGCCATTTTCCTACTCTCGCACATGCCGTTCCTGCTATAGATAGGGCTTCGGGGCAAAGACCAACATATTATTTGGGAAGAGGGAAATCCAATTGTACCCAATGTTACCTCTTTAGGTCAATCATTGACCTTCCAGGTCAGGTCAAACTAAAAAGTGTTGCTGTTTGGGGCCACCCTTGGAATATCACGTGTGGTGCCCATCATATACCGATGACGCTGCTGTTTGTGGTGCCAACTGCCGAGCCGGCTAGAACAGCTCTTTGTCACACTATCCGACTAGGTTTTTACTGGCTGTGGTCATTGCAGGTCAAGCTAGGTCAAGGTCAATGATATGTGTTTGTATGTCTGTGTGTGTCTGTGTGTATACTGATGTGTGCACCGATTGGTTTGTGTGTCCCTATTACATGACATCATGATCTGAGAAGCTTTGACCAGCAATGCAGTAAAAAAATTCACGAAAATCAAATTCAACAAACCTAAAATGGAATATTTTTAGATGTCTGGTTGGCCTTGACCCTGGCCCTGACATCTGCACAGTCGTCTTATAACATGTTCCATGATAGGTGGGAGGTAAGACTAGCAAATAACATACCGGGTCATGACATGACCTGAAAAACAAGGTCATATCTCCGGAACCAAAACCCACAGGGCACAGAAATTTGAAATTTTCAGTGGACACTGAGAAAGGATAGAGAAGCATTATAGTTGATGTTGTTGAGCTGGGACAGTGGTATTCTTCTTGGTATAATAAAAACAATAATTCTTATATATAATAAAATAAGATAATAAAATATTTACATAATAAACCTAATATATGAAAAAAACAAGAAAATGTTAACGAATCAAGCTGAACGTCCAACCTACGACCTACGATTCTTCATCGAAACAGCCGAAACGAACCAAGAACCCGAAGACGAATCGCTGACGTCTTAACGAATAAAGTGTCTGCGCATTCAATGAAAATAAACAAAGGTGGTGTCCTGAACAATCTTTACCAAGAACGATAGAGAAGCAGGTAGGTATACGAAAAATCAGGCTTCTGGCTTTAAAAAATGTTTAGTGCAGGGGGCAGAAAAACTGCCTGGGGGGAGGGGTGCCGGTGGCACCCCCCCCCCATGTGCGGTCGAGGGTGAATGGTGTCTTTTTCATATTTCATCACTTTTTCCTTTATATCAGCATAAAACTGTTATAGATATGCCATATGGTGGTGCTATATGAATATCTATGATATAGGCAGTTGACATGAACGCAGAAATAACATCATACGCAAGCATTTGTATGCCTACATTTAGGTTGAAACAGGCTTCAACAAAATAATCTTCACTTAATAGTCAGCTAGATAACTTTGTTAGTGCGTACTGCGTCTCTCCCAAACTATCCCTCTAGGTATCAACCTCAAGTTGAGATGCAGGAGCTGGTTTTCCTTTTTTAGAATTTTCTTCAAAAGAAGGATTCAGGCATGGGGCTTTAGTAAATCCTCGTACTGCCTTCTGTTTGCTGGCATGTTTAACCCTCGCCCGCACATGGGGGGGGGGGGTGGTTGCCACCCCCCCAGGCAGTCTTTCTGCTCTGCACTCAACATTTTTAGAGCGAAGGCTGATTTTTCGTATAGCTGCTCGTTTATCCTTTCTTGATCTCCACTGAAAATTTCAAGTTTCTGTGATTTTTGGTTTCGGAGATATGACCTTGTTTTTCAGGTCATGTCATGACCCAAATGGCCAATTCTCAACATCTTGCGTTTGCCATGGGCCTTGTGAGCTTTTGACACCCTGATTTCGGCCTTTTATGCCAGTCTTACCTCCCACCTATCATGGAACATGTTGTTCGACGATGTACAGGAGTCAAGGTCAGGGTCAAGGTCAACCTAGGTCATCTAAGATAATTGCGTTTTAGGCAAGATGAATTTACTTTTTGTGAAGTTTTCTTGACTGCATTTTTGGTAAAAGCTTCTCAGATCATGATTTCATGTGATATGGACCCAAAAACAATCGGTGCACACATAAGTATACACACAGACACACACAGACATACAAACACATATAATTGACCTTGACCTAACTTGACCTGAAATGACCTCAGCAGCAAAATTCTGGTCGGATAGTGTGACAAAGAGGTTCTAGCTGGCTTGGCACCAGAAAACAGCATCGTCATCGGTATTTGATAAGCAGCGCACTTGATATCCAACGGTGACCCAAAACAGCAACATTTTTTAGTTTGACCTGACCTGGAAGGTCAATGACTGACCTGAGAAGGTAAAACTGGGTATCATTGGATTCGTCTCTTCCCAAAGAATCTTTTTGGTCTTTACTGCTAAGCTCTATCTCCAACAGGAACGAAATGGCGCGGGGGGGGGGGGTGGCAACCACCCCCCCCCCATGTGCGTTCTAGGATGGGAAAATGGCATGTGCGGGCGAGGGTTAAAGTTGATAAAAAGTCGATGTCTAAGCGATATTCGCTGGCTTAAGATAATATTCACAGATAGGTACAGGTCTCGCGGGTTTTAGCGGTAGGTTTTGCGCCTAAAAAATTTAGGGTACTTCAGGCTATATCTTGGTCGTCTTAAGCTTTTAAGTGTTGAAGATGCGATTGACTTGTTGGGTAACAAGCCGGCCATGATCGTGTAAAATGGCTTCATTGTAGATCGATTAGTTTCTGAGATATAAACGGAAATGTAAAAGTGTTAAACCTACCGCTTAATCTCGCTAGAGCCGTACCTAGAATATATGCAGTGCAAGTAGATTGAAGCTTGTCATTTGCAACTAAACGCAGTCATGTGTAACGCGTTGTTACCTTCTCTGCGACGGAAGCCAGCACCGGTATAGGTAGCTTTATTGCGATGGGCCATGGTGGGATACGGAGTAAGGGCTGGAACGTTTACCGTGCATGTCGATGTAATATACTAAATAAACCGTGAATAGAGATTTTTAGCTATAGAATATGTCACATCAAACGGGAAATGGTGGTCGATTTAGCATACATATGATATAAACCATAACGGCAATATATTCATCAATTATGCAAACGTTCGCTCTACATAGGGGTACGGTTGTGTATGTGTAGTGTCGAGTGGAGCTACCCACATCCATTTGGTAAGAAGTGAGTACAAACCAACTTTGACATATTTTTTTCGTTTGCTGTCTCTGGAACACAAAAATACCATGCGTCAATCCGGCCTGGCATGTATCGTTGCAGAAGTACATTGGTGCGGCCTCATCTTCTTTCGAAGCAGCCTTCATTGAAATGATAACTTTCTTTTACTGTTTGAATCATTTCCATTAACAGCTCTTTTTCATGCTCTCCCAAAAAAAAGCGCTGTTTCGTACTTAAACCTTGGTGAGTCGTATCGTCAGTCAGGCATTTTTGTCAGAATGTGTCATCAAAGCAACCAAATTTTAGCTCCCTTCGCACAATAGGTGTTTTTTTTATTTAGGTACCTATTTATCTGCAGCTGCCGAAAGGAGTCGATTAACCCGCGCATGACTGGGGTATTTTCCATAACGCGAGTGACTGGGGGGAGCTCTCCAGAGCCCCCCCCTCCTATCTCCGAAACTACTAGGCCGATCGTCAAAATTTATACGGCATCTGATAGCCCTGGAAAAGCTGTCGAGCGAAACCTATTTTCATTGACATTGGGGTCACCGATGACGTCACAGGTCAGTTCAAAGTAAATATTATCGGCATTTTTGCTTGTTAACAATTTAGGCTCTGACCGCCGGCTGACAAGTCCGATCAGGCTTATGTTTGGTTTACGCTCTCCTTGATATATGCTTTAGATACCCTGAGGGCACCGAACTTTTAATTCGAATTTTTCAGGTTAAGGCAAGGTCATCCTAGGTCACGAAAATTATATATTATGCATCGGTCACGTGACGCATGTTTTATGGTCCATTTTACTCGTAGATTTCGAAAACAATGTCGGCTGTGTCATTTGAGGCCATTTTCAGCTGAATTTACCGGAGGTCAGGTCACGTTCAGGTCAGAAATGTCAAATTTCGGAAATAAAATTTTTCAATAAAAAGGTGCCAATCAGATGCAGTTTAAGCTTAGGAACATGATGGTGCCATTTATATTGCTGTACCATGTCAAAAACGTGCTGAAAAATGTTTTAAAAAATATATAATTGTAAAATTTTGACAATTATGCAAATAACTTGGCTATTTTTGAAGACATTGGGCTAAACTTGCTAGAATAGTTCATCAGTGTGTTTTCTATTACATATATTTCGTTTTTTTTGCGAAAAATCTTTTTTTTTAAATAAAAAAATATATTTCTTGTAATTGTAAAAACACATTTTTAAAGAAAATTTCACAGTTTTGAAAATTCGAAACAGCAGTTTGATAGCTACGTTTATTTGTAGTCCATTGATGCAAAGAAATTGGATCTAGCTTTTGAAACTAAGCTCTTGAGAGTGTTTGCTGTAATTCAATAATTTGCATCAAAATTGGCCGACATGACGTCACTCTGACGTCATTTTTGGCCAAACTATGGCAGTTAGAAACTTTAAAAATTTAGACAATGTGTCAAATTAATGCCGCTGAGGGTACCGCAAGTTTCGTGTTGATCCGTCAAACGGTTTAGAAGATATTACCGAAAAACTGGAGGGGGCTCTAGAGCCCCCCCCCCCCCCCCAGTCATGCGCGGGTTAACTTTCATTCACAGCAGAACCAGCCAATGCCAATTTTTGCATTGTCTTGCGAATTTTATGGTATATAGTCTTGCTAGGAACATGTATTTGACGATTTTTTTTTTTACAATGGATTGTGTCAGACAGACAATCATCTGTTTCTGTCAGGCCTGATCCCCTGTCATGATTGATTTTTCAAAGTATGTTTGTGCTGTGAAAGGTTGTAACGCACCAATCAAAGGTAGCGGCTACGAGTGTACACATTTTAAACCAAAACTGATATGAACAAGGCCTGTGTCCTGACGGACGTTTTCACCGCCACACTACCGAAAAGCCGCACTAGTGGTTTTATGTATTTATTTACGAACGCGTATAAATAATCATCAGTCATCAGTTCTTCATCAGCTCATGATGTGCTCTTTTTGGTATAAATATTTTACGTGGATATATGCTAAAACACATGTGAATCTATAAGCAAAAATGCATGAATACTTAACATTTTCATCACTTATCCAAACACGGCAAGCATACAGTCTAAAACAGTGGTGTCTAAACAACGACACATACTAGCAATACGTGACAATCCGGCTCCGTTCCGAACTTTTAAGCTGCATAACAATCACCTTAATCAAAATCACCTGCCATAACATTCAGGAGCTGCAATAATGCGTCGAACGAATATAAACACCATCCGTCCTATTCATAGGTTGTGCACTACCGTTCGCTGTGTCCATGCTTTGCAGCCCATTATCCTAGACACATCTCACATTTTTAAGCCTCTTATCCTCTTTCTTACGACGACCGCGCACAACTGCAAGTCGACAAGTCTAGTAGCATCGGATCGCTCCTAATCGAAACATCGCCACCTTAGGTCGGCGGTCTGCTGCTGCTTGCTGCTCCTGTTGTGGCTGGGGTCAATCCCTAGCTCCACAGCACACACTCCTCAGACCATCATCCGGAGGAGGGTGGCCGTTAACAGCGCCAGAGAGGTGCCCGCCAGGCTGGAGGCCGACGAAGCCTGTCTAAGACGCTCGTCACTGAGCGCCGCCTGACGACCCGGAGGCTCAAAATACCGTACTTCCTCTTCAAAGTCCTGCGGGAAGTCTTCGGTGGCCCGCCTGCGACCGGGCATCGTCGGACCCGCGCGGGTCACGCCGCGGTCGAGGTCAGAGAAGCCAGACGGGGTGGATGGACGGAATCGGTTCGAGCGAGTGGGGACCGATGGAGAGGTGGGGAAGGCCCCGCGAGAGGTGGAGCGACCGGAGGGCGTGAACAGTCCGCGTTGAGAGGACGGCGTTGTGGGGAAGAATCCGCGGTTGTTGGGAAGGCGGGTCGGGGATGTGAAGAAGTTTCCTCTGCCCTGCAGGGTTGGGTTAGTGGAGAATGGGTTTAGAGTTGTCGATGGAGAGGTCAGTGACGGCAACAGACCGTTGGTGCTGCGGCCAGAGGGAGTTGTAGAGAATGGGTTCAAAGAGCCGGCGGGAGTAGACGCTGATCCAAAGGCGCTATTAACTCCCCGGTTTGAGAATGTGGTCGGGAACACATTGAGTGGGCTGGATGGGCTGGTCAATGACGGGAAGAGACCGTTCCTGTTCGCAGCAGTTTGTGTCGTAGGGAACAGACCCCGCCTGGTGGAGGGTCCCGTAGGTGAGGAAAAGGCGCCGTTGCCGCCACGACCCGCTGGAAACTGCCCGCGGTTGTTGAATGCGCCGGCGGTCGTGGGGAAGCCGTTGTTGCGACCGCCAATGCCGGAGGGTGAGTTGAACAAACCCCTGCCTCGGGTGCCAGCCGTCGGGAAGAGACCCTGATTCACTGCGCCCTGACCACGTCCCAGACCAAGCTGATTTTGGAACCCTCCTGTCGCACCAAACGCAGTTGGCTGCTGCGTGTTGCCAGTAAGGAATGCATCAGTTCCGAAAGCGGCAGCAAACTCCTGTTCCAGCGTCCTCCCCAGCCCCAATCCCGAGTTGGGCTGGAAGCCGCAGCGGACACGGGGGTCGAACTGATTCTGGAACGGAGGTCGAACGGTGCCGAATGTCTGCTGACTGCCGGCGGCCGGGGGGCTCTCAAAAGGCAGCGCTGGCCCCGCCACCCTGCCCTGACCGTGTCGGCTCGGTCTCAGACTATCTCGCGACATGAAGTCGGGCAGACGAGGCCCTGCGGGAATGGGTGAGCGGGGTGGGCTGAGAGAAGTTTGACCGTTGAACGAGCGACCTCCTGCTCCCAGTTGTCTCTGCGTGGCCACAGAGGAGAACCCGAAGCCCTGAGAGCCGCCGCCGAAGGCGCTGGGGAACGAGAGCTGTCCGTTCGGGAGTGAGAACGCCGTGGGACCTTGTGTCAGAGCGGCGGTGGTGCCGAAAGGGTCGGCCGTGAACGGCACGGCAGACGGTGAGGTGAACTGCAGGAGCGGGTGGGGAGTGGGCGGGCTGGCGGTCAGGGCCTGGGCGACGCCGAGTCCCGCCGGAGTGACGCTTTGGGAGCGTCCGGGGAGGAACGGCAGTCCGGTGGGTCCAGCGGTGACCGGGGGACGTCTCGAGGAGGGCATCTTCCTCGACCTGCCATGCGATGTCGTGGGAGCCGGTCGTCTGGAGGTGCTGCTGCCGCTGCTCGACCTTACAGACGCGCCACGGCTGGTGCCCAGGAAACCAGGGGCCGTCGGACCGGCTGTGCGGATCTGGGAGACGATACCGTGACCCCCGGCAGGGGTTACGCTGATCGGCGGTCGACCTGGCAGACCGGGACCTCCCAGAGTCAGGCTCAGGCTGTCTGTGAAGCGTACGGCACCGCTCGGCGCGATTGAAGAGATCTCCGCCGGCTCTAGGGTTGATGCGGCGATCTGCAGCGGGGTCGGAGCGGACGGCGGCGTCGGAGGAAAGCCGAGCACGCCGGCGGCGAACCCGTTCAGCAGCCGGCCACCTCTCTGACCAGCTCCCGGCGGCCGCTGGACGCGCGACACGGTGTGCACGTTGGTCAGCTGCATGGTTCCGCCGTCCAGCGGGCCGCGCGCCGTCAGCCGGCCACCGGACACAGGCGTCTCGGAGATCCCAAGCGGCCGCTCCGTGCGGTCAGAAACCTCCACCAAGGCCAGGTGCGGCCGCTCGCCGACCGCGTTCACCGCCACCTCCTCAGCCAGAAGGCCGCGACGGTTCGGGTTGGT
The DNA here is from genome assembly GCF_019059575.1 of Amphibalanus amphitrite. Classification (NCBI taxonomy): domain Eukaryota; kingdom Metazoa; phylum Arthropoda; class Thecostraca; order Balanomorpha; family Balanidae; genus Amphibalanus; species Amphibalanus amphitrite. The sequence goes on along the minus strand of NW_024881525.1, from coordinate 256,800 downwards.
GCGACCCTGGACGAAAAACGGGCCCTCCGGCTTGGGTCGGTACACCTCGCGCAGTCCGCCGTTGGGAGGGGGACGGTACGGCGGCCCGGTTACCGTCTCGGGGAACGGCGGGCTCGTCGGTGGGTTGTCGCGGATGACGAAGCCAGGACGCACCACGGGCCTTGGTCGGCTGGGGAACCGGTTACCGGGCCGGCCAACAGACGGTCGGCCAAACGATCCTCCTCCGCTAAACGACCCTCCACCACCGAACGAGTTGAACGAGCCTGGACCCGGTCCAAACACGTCTTCAGGTCGCTTGAAGCCGTTGATGGAACCCTGGAAAGGTCTCGATGGACTCGGAACGGGGCGTGGCAGCGCCGCCGAAGCCGCACCCAGCGGCCTCTCCACTTGCGGCAGCGGGGCGTACGGGCGCGGGCTCACTTTGACCACAATCGGCTGCTTGCCGGCCGCGTAGTTGATCTGGGTGCGCACGCGCTCGCCGATGCGCGGCTCTCGTACGAGCTCCTCCAGCGCCACCTGGGCGGGGTTGGCTCCGAGGAGTCCGTCCGGGGTGAGCTCGGAGGCCGGCGCGTGGCGCTCCAGTCGGCCCAGGCGCCGCTCGAGCACCGGCGGCCGGAACACCAGCTCGCCTGGAACGAAGTATGTCGCTGTTAGAGAGCTGCACGCGCTTCCGGGCGCGAGAGTGAGGGGCTGGTGTAACGATGAGTGGTGAGTATATCGAGTAACGACAGTCACTAAGTCTGTCCCGTCACAAAAGGTGGGTTGAAGTGACCGGCTCGACCCGACACTGCACACAGGTCAGTCGCGGTCTCCGTGTATCTAATAAACAAAACTTGGGTGGATTTAGAAACTTTATGCTCGCATACACTTACACATCACTGCAGCGTGCTTGTCAGTCGATATTGTATGGCAAAGGAAATACAACATCTGAGATAAAAACTTCAACACATTTTCGTAGAATAGACAAAGCCCATATCTTTTGCGATTGGAGCAGGCCATTGGGTAACCGATAGAGTAAAAGTGGTTGAACAAGGAAGGAGACTGGGAAATCTGATTTGTTGGAATTCATAGGCAGTGACGGAGTCATGAGGCCAGCACAGTCTATAAGTGTCGGACAACTTTAAACAATGGACACACTCAAAAATACTATAAAATATTACTAAATTTTGTTCGAATATGTAACGAATCGAAATAGCTGAAAAATGTTGCATTTCATCCAAATCTGCTTTCCCAAAGAACAACAAAGCGCAATAATTTTCAACGAACACGGTCTGCCTCCAGCAGTCGTGACTTGCCATTGAATGCCTGGTGTGTGTGGTGACAGTCTCTGTTCCTGATTCCTGACTGCATATTGCAAAACTGGGAAGTGTGCACAGTAGCAGATAAATCATATGGACGCACAAAGACTGGTCTAATAACACAGTTCAGAGGAAATCTGGACCTGCGGCTTGCACCAGCCCACATTCCAGCATGCAGACCGGGATAATAAAATTGCACAAATTCGAAACCATTGTTATGTCGTCAGCATTAGCTTCTGTATAGGAGCTCACTATAGTGAGCAGTATTCTAGGTGCGATTTACAATTTAGCTATATTCTGTGGAAAACATATAGAGCTAAATGTCAAATTTTGTGTGCTGCTGTCAGAACAAAATAATTAATTTCAATTTAATTGACAGCTTTGACGGCAACAATTCAATTAAACAACACTATACGAGTATAAGTCAATCCATTTGAATTCGTGTACTCATAGTCGTTGACAAGCTGCCCGTTCAAAGACTGTGTTTTTTTACATTTGTCAGTGCGCTAACGTTGTTAAGTGTGAATTTTGAGCGGTAGATTCATGAATCTTTTCAAGTAATTTTGTCATGCAACGTCATACATGACCAAATTAATTAAATTAAATTGATTGACGGATTTGAGATGCATGTATGCAACGTCATACATGAGGTTGCAATAGTACTAGATATTGCTGTCTTTTTGTAGTAGTTCGTCTTTCATCCTCATTTTTTTATTCCTACTGGATTTATCAGTCCTACCCACTGCTAAGCATGGTCGCACCATAGAGTACTAATTCAACTCCTTCACAAATGGCCGGACAGTGATTAATGGAATCTGAATAACGAGCTCAGGGCCAGTGCATATCAATCCCACAGCCGCCAATTGGCGTCCTACAACCGGAAGCCGCCACCGCGAACCGGTTTAGCGTCCGCTCGGTAATTTGGCCCGGGTCGCCGGGTCGCAGCGACCACCCGAGGCCCACTTTCCTGACCTGGGGCGGCCACTGCTCGGCACTCCGCGCGCCGCGGCGCCACGCAGGCACTCATCAGCCACGTCGCTAGCGCGCGAAAGTTGACGAGAGGTGTAATGCTGGTGCCGAGAGGCCGGCAAGGCTCGCCCTTAGAAAGCCCGCGGTGATTAAGGCGCTTTTCCCACGCGTTTTCTCCGTATGAACACCAGCCATGATATGATCCGGGCGGGTCTTATGTTTATAAGGAAGTTTACGTTCGGGTGTCTCCAATAAAGCATGATGGGCTCGTTGAACTGGAGTTCTCAGCTCTCACCAAGTAAGCGCGAACAATGACAATTGTAATTTGTTTGTGGCTGCTTCACCCCGTTTGTTTGATGCCAGTCATCCGGACTCTTCTCCTTTATACAACGAATAAAGAAGAAAGTACTGGTGATTATCATGCTACGCTTTATGCTCATTTGCTTTACACTTCATCCATCAAGTCAATAAAAACGAACTTCAGCCCGTAGGCCAGGCTCAGCGCGAGCGGGAAGTTGGCCGCGGCGGGATCTTGCCCGCGTTTCCCGCCTCTGGCATGCGAAGATCAAATCACGGAACCCAACACCTCGTTACTGACACGGCCGTTCCCGCCCGGGGCGCACTCTCCCTTTCCTCTCTGCCAGGCAACTGTATCATGGGAAAGCCTTCCGCTTGAAAAGCGAAAGCGGCTCTGCCCACCACAACAAACACTACGAGCGATGGGGCGCGTTAAAAAGCCGGCCGGTTCGGTCAGGGAGGCGAAACCGTGTCGGTTCGGTTAGCATTGTCGCCAAACGACCGTCGAACACGCCTCATGGGCTCCGACTCTGTCGTGAGGGGTCGACATGGGGGTGACAGGCGCAAGGGGTTGTGTAAGCCAGGAGGCAAGCATAGGCTAATAAAATACATAATATATATATTTGAAGCCGTTTCAATTAACCCGGCAGTTGCTGGGGTATTTCGCCACCCACCGTTTGCTGGCGGGGGGGGGGGGCGTTAAACGCCCCCAGCCGATAACTCGAGAACCAATAGGCGCAGCGAAACGCACGAGGCGGCAAACGAAAGAGCGCGACGAGACGCTTCAGATGAGTACTTTAAAGTTGAATTTTGAGGTCACAGGTCAGGTCAAGGTCAGGCCAAACACCTGAAATCGGGCTTTCAGTAGCATGGACTTCAGGACTTCGCAATGGGCGCCTCTCGTCATAAACTCTGTCAAAACGGTGCACAATCTATCATATAAGGCCTACAAGAGTGTCAGCTCCATGTAGGGGTCAGTCAAGCATAGGCCAGGGTCAAGGTCAGGTCAACCGGGTAGGCACATATCCCCGAAAATCAAGACTGATATTTGCAGCCTGTGACACATGTTTTATGGGTAATTTGGAGCGTAGAACACGATGGTGAATTCCTTTTCTCATACGTGTACGTGTTTGGCTCAAAAAGTTCAATTTAAGAAATGCATGTATCATGGTCGTGAAGTAGTCACGAGAAATTGCCAAGATTCAGTTCAAGATTTTGGAAAATACGGAACAATAATCAATAATCGAAGATAGCCATTTGATTGCTCAAGGTATTGGCAGTCTAATGGCGTTTACGGCATGTCTGTATATCTATTCTGCAGATTTTATATAATTTTTTGAACATATGCCGTTTTTGGTCGAAAACTCAGAAATCATGACGTCACTAAAACCTCGATATCTCAAAAATTTTCCGACCGATTTTTTTGACTCTTTGTCACAATAAACTTCAATCAATTCCCTACAGTACCCAAAATTTGGTGCGCCTGCGGCGCGCCGTTTTTATGCTATGGCCCGACGAAAAAAGTGGGGCGTTTAAACCCCCCCACACACACATTGCCCCAAAAGACGGTAAATAACTTTTGAAAATACCCATCTCCAATTTAAGTGTTTTCTGGACTAAAATTTCGCGAGGAATCCGATGGTGTGGTCCCAGATATCTGAAAAATTTCCATTTTGGAGATAGCACCTATTTTTTGAAAAATAAATATTCGTCAGGCATAATAGTCAAATAAATTGAAAATATAATGAGCTAATTTTTGTATAACAACACTGGAATGTGTCGAACATGAATTAGAGATATAATTTAGCTGAGATGATCTATATCTGCGCAAACATAAACATGAACTAGTACATTAACCCTCATCGGCCGAGAATTGGGGTGGGGCGGATGCCGCCTCAAAGGATTTTTCGCGATAGCTCAAAACACGCCTAGGGTAGACAGCTGAAACTTGGCATACCTAATATTTTATTCAAGCTGGATCGTTTGACACCAACTGCGTTTTCAGGTCAGGTCAGGTCACTAACCTATGACGTCATAAATGAGCCTCTGCGAGGTCCTCAGATGCTGCAAATTTGCAACGCCCTCAGTGCCAGAGGAACTTTCATGCAGGAAGATGAAGCTTACAGGGCGTAGTATCCTTCAGAAGTCTCACAACTTGTATGTCTCGGATTTAACCTAAATGTCACATGAGGTCAGGTCGGTCACGTGACCTCACCATTATAAGTCAATGGGGGAAATATGAAAACTGTTATTTTGGCGCCGGAAATGATCTAAAACTATCCCAAGCACATGGAATCGTGGTTTCATGATCGGACCTTACAAGGAGTACATGAAACCACGATTTCATGTGCTTAGGACAGTTTTAGATCATTTCCGGCGCCAAAATTACAGTCTTCATATTTCCCCCATTGACTTACAATGGTGAGGTCACGTAACCGAACTGACCTCATGTGACCTTTGGGAAAAATCTGAGATATGCAAGTTGTGAGACCTCTGAAGGATACTACGTCCTGTAAGTTTCATCTTCCTGTGAAAGTTCCTCTGGCACTGAGGGCGTTGCAAAGTTGCAACATCTGAGGACCTCGCAGAGGCTCACTTATAACGTCATAGGCCAGTGACCTGACCTGACCTGAAAGGGTGGTTGGTGTTTAAAGATCCAGTTTGAATAAAAGATTAGGTATGCCAAGTTTCAGCTGTCTATCCTCAGCGTGTTTTGAGCTATCGCGAAAAACCCTATGAGGTGGCACCAGCCCCACCCCTTCTCGGCCGGCGAGGGTTAATGTACAAGTTTATGTACATGTATGAGCAAATATAGTAGGTATCATCGCAGATAAAATATATCACTAATTTATGTACGACACATTCTTATGTTGCTACAAATATTCACTCAATTATATTTTCAATTTATTTGACTTTTATGCATGACGAATATTTACTTTTCAAAAAATAGGTGCTATCTCCAAAATGGAAATTTTTCAGATTTCGGGGACCACACCATCGGATTCCTCGCAAAATTTTGGTACAGAAAACACTAATATTGGAGATGGGTATTTTCAAAAGTTATTTACCGTCTGTTGGGGCAATGTGCCCAGCAACTCGCGGGTTAAAAAATAAGCCACCCCATCGTTAACGAGATATTTATATACTGAAAGTGTAAGAATTCATTAGCATTTAAGCTAATTGCTGGAATGATAAACAACAGAAGCGTTATGGCAAACAGGTAGCTATTCATGACACTTGTTATTGGCAAGCATACGAATTCATAAGCCCGTAATACAGTTTTATTACGGAGCGAGCGAAGCGAGCGTAGTCTTTCCTTAGATTAACGGAAATTTCTGAGTATGAGCGGCCGGCCGGCCGGCCGGCCGGCCGGCCGGCCGGCCGGCCGTGGTCACGCTTTTGCGAGGCTTATATCTCAGCAACCACTTGACCGATTTACACGCGGTAATTTTTGTAGGGTAGCTTCATTCCTTCTACCAAGTATTGGACTATTCCCGATGCATGTGGGTGACCCCTTATGCACGTGCCACGTGCAAAACGAAGAGGTGTCACTTTTGTAATTGTTGCAATATCTCGGTAACTACTTGGCCGATTGCGCTGAAAGTTGGCATGTAGGTAGGCACCCACTAGGCACTGCATATACATGTGCCAGAGTTGGGGTGCTGCTGCACGTGCGCACGTGCAGGGGTCGTTTCCAGATCTCGAGAACGGCTGGACCGATTGCGCTCAAATTTGGTACACGGTTAGGGACCGGTTAGTAGGGTGCCGTGCACAAGTCAGTTGGGACCCATTTTGCACGTGCGCACGTGCAGGGTGCCGCTTCCAGATCTCGAGAACGGCTGGGCCGATTGTGCTCAAATTTGGCACATCGCTAGAGACCGGTTAGTAGGGTGCCGTGCACAACTCAGTTGGAGGTACCCCCTCGCAATTTCGCACGTGCAAGGCTCACCCTCTCGCTCGCTCCGTTAGTCGCCCCAAAAGGCGTTATACTGGTATGTAGCGAAAATACATTTTGAAGTTGACCTATGCAGCAGAGCTCGCGTGCCGTTTTTCAGTTTTCCTTATTGTTTCCGCCGCTGTAGTATCGCGATATTGTCGAACTCTGCTATCAGCGCGTTTTCAGGAACAACTTGGGCTGTTTCTCAGAACATATAATCTGGTCTGAGCTACGACGTACCTAAATGGATACAGCAAAGCCAAAGAGTTACATTTCCCCTCTAAATCACGAAGGCTAACAAGCGCTGAATGTAGGAAAATATACCAATCAACACTTTTTTGGGTAGATTTCTCGTTGCAACCAACCAGCACAAAACCGATTCAAGCAGCCACAGCTGCATTGTATCGGTGTTCAAATGCAGAGGGAGATACCAAGATGCGTGACTCATATCACTGTGAGCTGTAAAAAGTGACAAGACCATCAAGAACGGTTATTATTTATCATGGTGGCTATCACCCTGATAAACATGTTCATCATTCCCTCATATCTAAAGTTGCATTACTGCTAATGGTTGATCATTGCATCGGCTGATTTAATAATAACATGCTATTATTGACCATTGACCATTGACGACAAATGAATTAAATTTCTTCTTTCTTTTATATCCTGCAGCAATTCATCAATGTAGTTCCAACAGGTAATGTGATATTCAAATCCTACCACACTGCATTCAGCATTGATAACGTTGTACAGTGTACACCTCTGCCCCCCCCCCCCACGGCTGCGCGTCGGCATTATACGAGTATGTGAACAAAAGAAGGCGATCCGTTAACTTGCTTCCTGGTTCCCAGTTTCTACAAGTGACTCGAGCCTCACGCACCAAACTTCGGAACATAAAATCCCACGCTCTCACGATTTTGCGTCTTCCGATTGGTAAAAGTGTGTCAGATTTGATCTAAGAAATATCCCGCGCAGTGCTGTCATGATTTTGCAGTCGATCGCGAACAGTCGGGTAGTTTTTTCTCGCTGGCGTACACGCGGAACGGGAAGGAACAGGCCCGGGAAACTCGTGCTCTGCTTGTGAACAGGAGGTGGGCCGGTGACACACCCTCCCAGGCATCTGCGCGCCCCGCCACGACTGGTGCAGGGCTCGACACTATGTGCCTCTCCCGCTACTGCAGAGATATCTCGGTCAGTGAGTCACTCAGTCACATAGCAGGTGTCTATGCAATCCGTATTCCGTATATGTACATACCTATAATATCTATGGACACACATAAGCTTCTTCTTTGTATGTACCATTTCTCCGGTTGGAGGTGTCTTCTCAACTTCGCAAATGCGCGCATTCCACAGCGTCCGCTCATAAAAAGGGGATATTTTCTAGGTTTCCCTGCCTGGGAGAAACCAGTGACCTTAGAGCTGTTGTCCAAAGCGGTAACAGACCAGCACCGTTTCGCCCGTAAAGCTGCAACAATGACGCGATCTGTGTGGCGCTTCTGCCGGCCAAGCCATTGTTATGAAAGTCGCAACCACAAGCCACCGTGGTGGTGGGTCAGATAAGAGATTCTTGAGGTACAGTTCAGCCTTCAAACGCAAGGTCGAACTGCTTCTTTGCGGCATTACTTCTTTGATTGTTTTGTAGGTCTCTGATTGTTTTGATCCTCTTTGTCTTGACGATATCTGGCCCACACTTAGGAGGAAATGATATTGCGCAAATGTCGGCACGTAGGCCCTGACCGGTTTAAGGTAAGAGACTAAAAAGATAGACACCAATAAAAAAAACAACCATTATGAACGCTTCGATAATGGCACTTCGATTACAGGAACATGCCTATTACCTCGTCGCACTGTACAGTGGGATATTTTTGTGTTGACCAAATCGTGATTCGTGTTTGACTGGGAAGTCATTTACAAAGCTCTTTCTGTTTGTTTTTTTCTGCAATATCTTCTGAATCACTGGACCTATCGTTACCAACCTTTCATTGCCTCCTTATGATTTAACATCTTGCGTCGAATAAACGTTAGCTCAATAAGGTTGGCTAGAAAAGACGTCGAAGTTACCTCTCAATTCCCGCCACGGGTGATCATGATGAATAATAATATGCGCAATTTAATGAACACTTTGAGAGTAGGTACATAATCACAGCCTTTCAACCTTGTGAATCGCAATTCGGGCAAGAACGTTCGGCTGCAAGTCAAAAGATGTCCATTATGTCAGGAAATGTATGTAGATTTCGGCGTGAGAAATTCAGCCTACGATTCATTTCAGTGCAGTTAGTTCACGGTTAGATCCTGACAACTCTCGGATTCATGGCAACCATAGTCCTGTGAGTATGATTTAGCCGCTGACGATGGTCTATCTGAGGTGCATTACCTTGAGATTTATCGGTTTGCAGATAATGCCTCGAATCATCTTGCTTTGCTCAACAGGCTCAGTTGCTTGGTAACAGCAGCCATTGACCACATCCTCACCGCTCAAAAATATTTCGGTCTTAGCCCTTATATATATAGACCATGAGTTGACCCAAAAACTCTGCTTGATCTGGATTCTGTATCTTACACATTCACTATAAATAATTAAGTACAGCAAGGAAACATAAAACTGATTAATATCCTCTGAAGGCTATTAAAACCAGCTGTTTTCAGTTCGTTCGTGCGGAGGTCACGGCAGGAGCCCCATGGGTCACCGGGTCACCGGATCTGACCGATGCCCAGGACGGCCACGTCACAGGACGGCCGACGAGGTCGCCGGGGGTCAGAGGTCACGTGTTCCGCTACCGACCTGCGTGTGTGAGGCGCCGCGTGCCGCGCGACCTACGCCGGTGGGCCAGTCTGCACAGGAAGAAGCAGGTGGTGTTGACAGGATGGGAGGATATGGGTGGAGTTTTTGTCACGTGATGTTGCAGCCCAGCAGCCAAGCATTGGCCGATTCAGGGTCAGCTGGGAAGTACCCACTGCTTAGCATTGAAACAGTCAAGGAGGTCGCATTTAGGTACGATTAAGGCATGATTAATGTGGATATGGCGTGATCTGTACCGGGTAACTCACCATCAAGTGGCCTGCCGTCGAAGAAGACAGGCTCGAAAGGTGGGCCCGCGAAACTGGCCACCAGAGGCACCAAGCCAAACAGTGGCAGCACGTGAGTCCTCAGCATTATCTGGGGAAGAGAGATACACGTGTTGAATAGCGCTTATATCACGTTTTATAGCACATTTCATCTCGAGAGTCGAACGTTCCTCAGTCATAATATAATGTCATTATGCTATTTTTGTCTCATTTGACGTTAACGTTTTCTTCCTGATCTGCAGCATTCCCAGCTTCTAAAGCATCTTATTTCTTTCGTTTTTGTGTGCTTTGAGTGACCATCTCAAGTTTTGTTTTGTGCCTGAAACTCCAGTTTTATATTTGTTTTTTTTATTTGTTTGTTTTATTTGTTTTTTATTTGTTTTTTATATTTGTTTCAGTTTTTTATTTGTAATTTGTTGCCACACTGAAAGCACTAACGACGTTCATTTGGAGCATCTATGATGAATTTAAAACATTATTGGATGATTTTGTATAGAATCATATGCCAAATTATAAATCATGATGCCATTGAAGTGCAACGACCTAAGATATTCGTTTTCTTGTTTCACAAATTTTCAAATTTTTAACATTTCGACACAGTTTGATGCTTGATAAGAATGAATGAAGGCATCAATTGATGCGCTTAGCTGATCCATCCACATAGTTTTCGGTTTAGAATACATAAGAGGAACATCTAATGTGTGGTTTAAGGTTTTACGACTATATAGACATTTTCATTCAAAGTGCGTTTTCAGGCTAATTTTTGCTTATTGGTTTAATTTTCGTTCCCAGAAACCGAAACAATTAACGACTGGTGACTGAAAAGCGTACGTCAAATTAAAATACCCCTATGTGCATCAGTCCAAACGTTATTTCGTGGATCTGATCAGTTATGACAAAACCAAAACTTTCTGTACCTACTGTTAATAGGAAGTCGCACAGAATTTGAGAAAAAGTACAGAATCACTAAAAAAAGAAAGAGGCAAACAAATACGAAAAGGATGCAAACGGGACGACTTGTATGTAATAGTATGTAGAGGCACATTGCGGTGCCATCAATTGAATACGATCCGTGTTACTCGTTGGTCCTTGCAGTCTCGTATGCAATAATTGAAAAATTAAACTGAATCAAAGGCACAACTATCATGACATGATAATTGCTTCAAATATTTTCCTTTCGACTGATTTATCTTTATAGACGCTGTAATATCGACAACTCATCGTTGGAATCAATCCCCCACAACATCTATTAGCAGCCTGACTTACCATTGTGGCTGATCAGTAGGGCGCTCAGAAGATCTACACTCGTCGGAGAGAGCGCAGAGAAAGCCGCCCTCCCTCGGCCGGCGCTGCCGACGCACTGCCTCCACCCCCGTCCGTCGCTGCCGCAGTCACCGCCGGCCCCGCCTCACAATGTGTGCTGTCACAATGTGCTGTCGGCCCCGTAACCAGCGCCGCGTGCACTGGCCGCAGCCTTTTCCGCATAGGAGGAGATACCTGAGATGTTAGCTACGCCAGTTATTCGCTAGGTACAGAAAGGCCAGCTCTGGTGGTTTGTCTCAGTTTGTCTAAACAGGACACTGTAATTCCCCCCGTGTTCAGCATTGGTGCTGGTGTTATATTAAAAAGGGACATGTTCATGTCTAACATGGGGAATGGAGTTGATATAGCAGTTTTGCTCATTATATGCTAAAACCACATAATCCGGAGCCATTCGTCTCTAAGATATAAATTGACAGCGCTAGAGAGCAATTTCGCATACATTCTCCTTCATCAATTTGACGTCTTTTGTCAGATTCTTATGAAAATTTATTTTTTGGGATGTATCTATTTTATTGATGTAACTGCACGTCTTTTTTAGTCAAAAGATGGTATATGTTTAAGAAATCGTCAAAAATCAAGTTTTAAAGCAAATTATAAATTAACCCTCGCCCGTATTGGTGTTTTTCCAGCCGCGAACGTATAAGGGGGGGGGGGTCCGTTGGACCCCCCCTTGCCGTTTCGCCCCTGATCGAGCTAGAGCTTCGCGGAAAAAACGAGCGTGTTGCTCGTGACGAGAGGAAGCCGATGATACCTAATTTTAAGGTCCTAGGTCATTGGTTGACCTTGCAGGTCAGGTCAATGACCCAAAAGTCGGGAAAATCGGGACCTGTTAGAACGTCGTAAAGTGTGGCTGATATGGGGTTTTTCGGGGTGCTGATCACGAATATCATGTTAGTTTTGATCACAGATGATGTCTTCATGCATTTAGGCCGGGTCGGGTCAGGTCAGGTCAGGTCAACCAGTAAGGGTATTCGTAGTAGGTGGCAACCGCCTCTGACAGCTTCGTAACATGTTACGAAGGCACCAAAACTCCTTCGTAAATGTTCATATGGTTGCTAAATTCGAATTCAGCTCCAAAAACTGGCCTAGAAACATGTAAAACTCGAAAAAGTGAACCGAGGTCATCAAAGGTCAATGACCTGACCTGACCTTCAGGTGACCTTGACACCCACCCTAATGCATGGGGGCAACATCATATCACATGTTTGAACGCTTGAAACCACGAAAAGACTGCAAACGCGCGGCTAATGCGAGCCGACATACGCCGAATCGCGATTCCGGCCAAACATGGTCTCGAAAAGTAGGTCACAGGTCAAAGGTCATTTGGGTCAGGGTCATGAAATTTTCAGGGTAGGTGTAAAATTGATGAACGCGAGGGTACTGAAAGTTTGGTCGCGATCGGCCGCTTTTTACGCGAGTTATTCGCGAAAAACCATGGGGGGGGGGGGTCCGTTCGACCCCCCCCTATACGGGCGAGGGTTAAGGACATGAATAGACGCAGCTCAATGAGTTCTTCAAAAGGGCTGTCTCGGATTTCCCATAAAATGCGATAAAATTAAAATTTCCATTTTTGAACCCCTTAAAACTAAAAAAAACTATATTTTTTTTAAACAGTTGCTAAAATCCAAAATTTTAAAACTTTTCAAAAAACCGGAATACATGTTATAGAGCTCTACTAGAACATACACTGTTCTAAATTTCAACTTTCTATCTTGATTTTTGCCCCCCCCCAAATTGTTGAAAATAGATCCAACAGGTAGGTAATAGGTATAGGGCATGGTGACGTCATAAGCATAATCGTGATTTTTAGGCACTTTTGTACATTGCATGTAAAAATAAACGGTAGCGTTAGATTCCTGGGACAAAGTTCGTCTAGAAAAAAGGCATTTTTATGTCAAAAATAATAAGTTGAAAAATTGACTTTTTCCTTAGCCCTGACTTGGTGATTTGTAGTATAAACGATTTTTATGCTTTCAATACACACTTATGACCAGGATAGTGACTTTGGGTCACATATAACCATGACCATCGGATTCGGCGTGAAAGATAACCCATAAAACATGTGTCGCATGCCCGTAGCAGAAAGTGACCTACCGTGACCTTTCGTGACCTGGCTTGACCTTGAACCGTGCTTAGTATGGCCCCTATACGCACATGGTGCCCTTACTAAGGTTTTGAGGTTATTTTTGGTGAGTTTCAAGCAGGAACAATCGATTCCGCTGTCCGAAAGCCTCATCATGCATAAACCCCAGAATTCGACCTTTGACCCGACTTTGACCCGAAAGTTGACCTCAATCTTACAATCTTAAGAGTGCTTTCGGAAGGTCTTGTAGAGACCTTTCGAACGCCGCCTCGCGGGCTGATACGACTATTGGTTCTCGAGATAACAGGGGGTCGGATCCGACTCCCCCAGGCTGTCGTGGGTACGGAAGTAGCTCAGGCGGTGCCGGGTTAAGGCGGTGGTGCTCATGCAGAGACGATGTTTGTTTGGTAGGGGAGAGTGGGGAAAGATGCCCAGGGTTTTACTATGTCATATATTATTCGAAAATGACGATCGGAAAGCAAAAACTTGGAGTTTCAACGGATGCCGACATCATTTTTCTAAAAAAATATCACTCTTTCGTGCCTGAAATATGATAACTCTTTTTGCTATTAAGCATTTTCCTGGAGAAGTGAAAGGGGGCATCTTACCCCACAGGGTGGGAAAGACGCCCCCTGGCGTTGGGGAAGATGCCCCCTGCACTATAAGTGACATAAATGGGCACGTGAATTGCCTGAACGAATCAGCAGTCCCTTCGACCCTGCAGTAGACACCAAACGTCATCGTAAGGGCCCTCAAAAGTAGTCGTAAGGGGCTTCAGAGGTCATCGTTAGGGCCATCATAGTCCAGCACGGCCAAACAAGCCTCCGTGGTGGCGTTCGGAGACCACTGTGGGGCCCTTATAGATCTTCATGATGCTTGAGGGCCCTCGAGCCCATCGTTGGGACCTCAGATGCCAGCGCGGCCCGTGGAGCCAACGTGGGAGCCCTCAAAGGATGTCGTGAGGGGCCCTGGAGCCAATAATGGGGCCCACAGAGGCCGTCGTGAGGGCTCTCAGTCAGATGCCGCCCAAAAAGTCGCTGTGTGTGCCGAGAGACCGGCATGGGGAGCACCCGACCGTACTGGACTCTCAATAGTCCCAGATCGGCTTTTGTCTCTCATCACAAGTATGTAATAAATGATTTGACGGGCTGCTTGAAGGACAACCTACGGATTTAGGGGGGCGTCTTTCCCCATCAGGACAGGGGGCATCTTACCCCGAGGTACCGAAGTGACATTAAATCAGTACAATTTGTTAGCCATAAAACTACACCCTGAAACAAACTGTTTGGGACACAGTATACGCATGCTAATGTATCACGACTATAGCAAGTGACGCAAAAATTATCTACTTTCTTTGATATTTACAATGTTTTGATACCAAAATATTTTTTGAAAGCAGGAAATAAAAAACATGCAATCACCAGTCAGCCGTTGCCCAACTGAGCTTCGCAAATTTTTGTGCAGTTAACAAGGCAGGCTTCCGCTTTACGCTAAGAACATTAATTTCCAGGTTCGATTCTTTGTTTCACCGCTAGAGGGGGTGGGGCGTCTTTCCCACCCTGGGCATCTTACCCCACTCTCCCCTACCCTTGATCATTTTCATGCAATCTGTGCCTTCAGCGGTACTCATATAATTCTTAAACTATTTGTTTTTATTATAAATATCATTTATTGACCATGTTTCGTGATATCCTTACATCACACTTGCACTAGAAAGGCGAGCACAAAGAAACTCAGCCACTGCAGAATATAGACAAATGTCGACACATCTGTAAAAGGCTGTCTGTTGTGAAAAAAAAAACGTCAAGATATCGTTTCTAGAGTATTTACTGAACATGTGATCACGCTATAGATGATTTCTGTTTTATGACACACCAATCTTAACAAAAACCTTGTTTGTTTCAAACTCCTTCCGATACAGGCATCTCAAACTAGTGCATGTTGAATAAAGAACATCACAAAAGGTCAAAATATCGACTCTAGGTACTCATTAACAATCGACACTGGCATATGTTACACAAAGATGCAAAGACACACATCTATATCCGATACGTATTCTCAAAACAACTGCTTATGCCCACAATAAATATCGCCCAGACTCGTGTGAGAAGAATGCCTTTGTTCAGTTACAGACGACAAATCGTCTCAGGTCTCAGAAACAACACTAAAAGAACCGCTCTCCAAGGAAGCTTCTTAACAATCACCAGATGCAAGTTACTGTCAAAGCTCTAAGGCACTCATCCATCGCATCATTCTCATAAAAAACGGAGACGCGGGACATCAACAATAACTTGCACCTAAATGCTCCCTTGCGTCCTCTGTACATACAAATACGATCACTGCGTAAAAGCGCAGTTGTAATGCCACGAGAGCCCACCACTATTTGTCGGGGTCAGGCCCGTTCGAACTGCCGCGGCGTGTCGGCTCTTCTGCCGTCTTCTCGAATCGGTAGACGGCGAGTCAGACCGGCCGGCGGTCGGCTGGTGCCGTCTCCTTTCTATAAGACCTTGTTGTTGCGGGTCATCCACCGCTTCATGAAGAGGTAGAAGATGCTGCAGACGTATATGAGCACCAGCAGAGCGCAGGTGACGGAGAGAGCCAGCACGGAGGTCTTCGTGGGGCACTTCTCCAGCATTTCCACACTCTCGTTGGTGAAGCTGAAGTGGTCTGGAAAATAAAAAGCAATGTCAATAAACATGCTTGAACTGTGGTTAGCACTACATAAACAATTAATCGGAGTTTCAAGGAAAAGACGGACTGTATTTACCAGAGAGTTGATACGTTATTGGTATGATAAGTACATATATCACACATTTGTCTGCCTTCGTTTTTGGAGAGTAGTCCACATGAACTCTAATGACATTGCTGTTGTCTAAAATGCTGGGTTAGTTGCAGTGCATTCATATCGGTCAGCTGTAACACACCACACAGCAAACGCTCAAAGAACGCTTGCAAAACGCACCGGATGTCTTCCCTCGCAGGGTCACCACTCACCGGCGGCGCTGGCGTCGGCCGGGGCTCCGAAGGTGGCCTCCTGAGTGACGTACGGCGGCAGCTGCACCTCCGGCCGACTGGTCTGCTGCTGCCGCTGCACACCCACGCCCTCCTCGTCTCCAAAGTCCAGCACCATGATCTCCTGGCTGAGAGTCATCGACTCGGGGTCGCGGGGGTCCTCCGACAACAGGGTGGGCTTCAGCGCGCGGCGCCGGCGGCGGCCCCACGACGGGAACTGCTTGCCATTGTAGTCACACTGTGCCTGAGGGGGGGGGGGTGAGGGGGGGGGGTCAGTGGAGCGCAGCCGAGGAGATCGCTGCAGCTATCGCGTTGTATTTTGTGCTAAGGGAGCAAGAAGGCATATTTGGTCAGGCATGCCCCTCACACGTCACCGTAAGGAATCCTGGATAAGTACCTTTTTGCGATCAATTACCCCACTCACCGGTTCGCACTCTCCGAGGCAGTATTTGACGTTGCACTGGAAGATGACGCCGTAGGACTCGGTGAAGCGGAACGCCTCGTACATCGACTCCAGGGAGTAGACCTTGGACGTGAACCGGGGGAAGATGTTGGGGTCCACCGGGCACCCGTTCTCGTCGATTATCTGGAACGTGCTCTTGGCGTCCTTGGCCATAGCCACACAGTTGCGAGCGAAAATGCCGTAAGGCGCTGAAACAGAGCGACGAGTTTGGTCAACACACGACATTGTGAAGCATATGTGCCATTTAATCAACGTTTTTAATCACCCCATTGATCAGTAGTTAGGACGCTGGGTGAGTACGTTATCAAACGGTCAAGATAAGATGGCTTGGTGCTATCATCGTCAGCGCCAAGTAGCCAATCATTGTTCACAGGAGACCCTCCATTCGCCCCTGGCGCGTGCAGACAGTGCCCCGACTCACTGTTGGACGGAATCTCGATGCGGAAGGTGAGCTTGTCTCCGATTCGGACAGTCTCCACCACCTGGCCGGTCTTGTCCAGGATGGAGATACGGGGCGGAGGCGCGGCCGGCGCAGACGTGATCGAAATCATATCCGGGTCCCTGGGGGAATGGAAAAGGTCTCGTTAGGGCACTGCACTTTGGGGTACTGTGAATTTATGGGAAGTCGCACTAGTGGTGCACTGTTGAGAGTGATGAGTGTTGGGACTTGGGAGTGATGCTGCAAGATCAATATCGTATAGGCATCACACAAGCGCGGCACTGGAAATGAACCAGCATACCGTCAAGTATCATTTTCTTCTCATGATTTCAACCGGTGAAAGAAAAAAAGTTACAGGCATGAAATTAATTGCTTTTTAATTTATCACTGTTGTTGTTTAAATCACAAATGTAGCTAAATTTGAAAGTCCTATGGAGGTAAATAAGTTGCCACATAATTTGCCGATTGTTTGTAAGTCAGAATAAAATGGATATTCGTTGCACGAAAAGCTATATTTTTAGATACGTCCAATCAGTATCAGGTGACATATTTATTTTGTCACTCAGCCTGTTTGATGAGCTTATATTACTCATCCAGAGTTCACATATATTTACAAGTATCGCGTGCATTCAACGTTTTGATATAATACAGAAGGAAATACGTGTGCATACAAAGCCCAATAATGAGCAATGATACGCTTCTCTTTCCTGGAAGGGGCGCTTATTTTGTTAAGTACATATGCTACCTCTCAAGGTCGAGAATGGGGGTAATATGTAGATTGTGGAATGCAAAATATTTTCTTTTGTTGCTTGAAAGGTAGCATACTCTCAAGAGCGTAGTTCTTCAGGCACTTCAGTAATGGATTAACTACAGGTTTTTAGTAGAGTGGTACAGACACAGACACAGACGAGCGTCCATACTTTACCTTGAACATAAGCTGTCAGTCAAGCGTTAGTCACAATGGGTCGATCTCAGCGTGCTCAGCTAGCTACCACCTCACCTCTCACGACCTCTCCATCTCACTGTTGTTCGACGCCTGAGTTTCTCCCTTTCCCCGTGCGCGAGCTAACTCACCGCCTCTCACCTCCCTCCCGCTCTCACATCCCCCTCCCTCACCCGGTTCCCACAAATCGTGCGTGTCAGTCACAGAGGGGGTTAACACACAGGGGTCACATGACCGGCTCTTACCGAATCAGCAGCTGCCCCATCGACTCAGCGTCAAAGTTAGGGTCATAAAACTCTGAGTTGGGATCTTGAGCCGCTTGACTGGAAGGGGAGACGTGTGGTGTAACTACACTACACTATAGCTAAGTGCCCGGGGGTCTAGTGCTACACTCACAATGGTCAGTCACAAAGGTCCACAAGTTCTTCGTACATACATGAGACATAAACGGCAGTAAGGACACATTAACCGAATGTGTACGCCGTTTGACTGTTGTTATTCTCATGTGAAAAGAACGTTACTGCTATTGTCTACGGCGGACATTCTAAACACAGAAACATTAAAAAAGAAGCTTATGTTTTTAGTCACATACTATGCTTTCTAACAACCAGGATAGTCACTTCCAAGCATGGGGAGGCACAAACGAATGGTAGATAAACTGAGTTATTCATCCATATCTAGGAACGCGAGGGCTGGCAAATTATCCTCTAGACGTAGAGTCGATTTTTTCTGTATAGTTATTTTAGCTGGATATTCGTAAAGGACAACTTTTAACGGAAGGAAGACGCTAAGTGTTGTTCGAATTCTCGTTCAAATCATTTTCTTCCAAAGGTCCTCCCAGAGTCTAGACTTTTCTTCTCAATTTATGTCTGAGGTCACTGAATCACTGATATTCTCAAGGAAACATGACGAAGGTCAAACATGGTGAGTGCCTAAAGAAGATCATGGAGATGCTCCAACAATGCACTGGGGACTGACCTGATGGGCATCATGCCGAAGGTGATGTTGCGTGAAGACATGTCGTAGGTGCAGCGCACCTTGTAGATCTTGTCCGTCTTGGTCATCACCACCGAGTGGTGCTGCACCACCACAGTGTTGGAGTAGACGGTGCCCTGGGAAACGTTGGGTGGAATTTGAGTAAAAACGTTATCAAGACTTATGACGAGTGTTTCTCGCGAACCCACCATGAACCTATAATTGTAGCGTGTTAATATTATGTTCAATTAAGCTTCAAGTAAAAATTGCGATTGATAGTGTCGCACTGTAAAACTCACAGTTGACCAACTATTACAGTGTTGAACGGAATGTTGCGGCATTAAATTCACGAGGGACTGAGTGTTACAACGTTAGACTCACGATGGACTGAGTGTCACAACGCTAGACTCACGATGGACTGAGCGTCACAGCGTTCGACTCACGATGGACTGAGTGTTGCAGTCCTGTCCGGAGAGGCTGAGGTCCAGTCGGAACCGATCCGAGTTGACCACGGCCACGTTGCACGTCTCGGAGCGGCCCAGCGCGTAGATACGGCCGTTGAAGGGACGGTTGGTGCCCACTTGGACGACGATTCTGGTGTCCTTGCACTGAACAGACACTGGGGAACGGGGGCAGACGCTCTTAGGACAGTTGTATGGGGCCTAACGCATTCTCTTTGTTCAGCTGACATGGACTCTGCAACTTTTCTTCAGAACTGTCTGGGGCCGGTCATAGTGTTTCACTATATTATGGTTCCAAACCACGGGCCACCGAAGCTAGTTAGAACTGCAATCAATACCACAGACACAGATAAAAATATTTGAATCGGAGACTGCAGTATGTCACAAAAAAGCATCCTGGGAGACTGCAATCTTACATATAGCACTAGCACTGCGACTGCAGCGCCACACAGCAGCATAACACCACATAATACCGGGTAACACTGACATGGTGGATGAAATGGCATGCAGTGGAGCGACTGATTACTGACCATCATAGCAGGTACCGCTGGAGTCGCAGTTGAGATCGTTGCCCTCGCCGGCAGTCTGACTCGAGCCATCGCCTCCATCGGGAATGGCAGGGCTGCCGCCGTCTCCGCCGGTGGCGCCGCCTGCTGGGTCGCCAGTGGCGCCACCTGGACTGCTGCCGCCGCCGCCAGAGATTGGCAGGTCGGGAATGGTGACAATCTCGGCACCGTCATCGCCGTCATCGCCGTCACCCTCACCGGCTGCGAATGGGAGGGGAAAGGAACGTTAGAGAAGTTCGGCTAGAGGAGATAAAACGAGTAAAACTTGCCTAATAAGTCGTAGCGTAAGCTGCCCTCAACGTAGAACTTAGATTAAAAACCTAGCCCTGAAAGTCAAACGACAGTTCCAAGCATCACAATACCCCACATTTGTCGTTTTATTTAGTTCGAGAATGTGTGGCTTGGCTTATTCCCGCCCAGCTCATCCCATTCTCCTTCATTTCTCTAGATTATCTCGGCAATAATTCTCAAACCACGTCCATGTCCCGTCTCCTTCCCGTCTCCTTCCCGTCTCCTTCCCGTCCCTCCCCGTCTCCTTCCCGTCTCCTTCCCGTTCTCACCCCGTTCCCTTCCCGTCCTCTCCCCGGTATACCTGTGTCCGATCCGGCACCCTCCGTGTCTCCGGTGGGGAAGGGAATCTGAGGCTCGGTGGGGTCCACCGCCGGCAGTGGACCCGGCTCCGGGCCGCCGTCCAAAGATCCTGGTACACAAACACACACAGTTAGAGAGGAATCCACTCAGATGCATTTTGAAAGCTCCGGTCAGAATATCATTTCACTTAGCTAGCAATAATTTTATTCAACCAAATTTCTTACAGAGTCCAATTTTAGACGAGGAAACAAAAAGGCAAAAAGATACTCGACGTAGATTCTGTACAAAGTGATGGACTGTAAAGAGCTTCGTAAAACACTTATTGCATTGATATATTTAGCGCAAATTAGCCATGATTGCAGTCACCATTCGATCAAACGAAATACAAATGTGCAGCTATATTCAAAAGCAAGAACCAGCAACGGCAACATTTCACGAAAATGACTCCGTTATATATACAGGTAAACACATCATCACACCATCAGTCAATCAGTGTGTTAGTCAGTCACCAGTTTCATTGGTCAGTCCAGTCCCAGTCTGTTTCCCAGCAGTCAGCAGAGGCGTCAGTCACAGCCGGGAAAGCGTTGCCATGGAAACCAGGTCCCGCTTGTCAGCCAACAACCAGACTTTGCAGAAGCCATCAGTGCCATGGTCCGAAAAACAATTTTTTTTCTTTTTTAGTGGCTGGTGGCTGACAAGAGGTGACCGGCTTCCTCAGCAGCTAGTGTACAGGTTAGCGTTGCACCTGGGTGAGGCTCCTTTACCACATGCCCTGGAGCGCACAAGAAGCGACAGCTGGACTCCAACAGGACACAGAGGCGTACCTAGTTGTTCAGCGGACTCGCTGGTCGGGACGGCAGGGCTCCCGGGTTGACCAGGGGTGGACGGAAGGGGGCTGCTGGGTCCATTAGGGGCGGACGGGAGGGGGCTCACAGGCTTACTAGGAGCAGACGGGAGGGGGCTGCCGGGTCTGTTAGGAGCGGGCGGCAGGGAGCTATCGGGTCCAGTAGCCACGGACGGGAGAGGATTCTCTGGTTTGGTAGGGTTCGGGTCAGATGAGACAGAGGGAGGCGCGGGACTCCCGGGCTCAGTGAGGGCAGCTAGAGGAGATGATTGAGGGATAAAACTCCCCACTGACGGAGGGATGACCTCGACGGTGGAGCCTTCAGCTGAGGGAGGAGGATCGGACTCCGAAGTCTGGTCTGCCACACTGGGGGAAAACCCGGTAGTGGGCGGGATGTAGTAGCCCGGGGCGGAGGCACCAACCACAGTCGGCGCTCCGGAGCCCGTCAAAGGACCGGCACTGGACGGACCACTCGGGACCTCGGCAGAATCGCTGCTGGAGCCCGAGATAGTCTCTCCCGAGGACGCCGCAATGGTGAGGGGGCTGGAGCTGGGGCCCTGGGAGAGGCTGGAAGAGATGAGCTCCGCGAGAGCGGCCGTTTGAGGCCCGTCAGAGAGAGCCGCACCAGCAGACACCACCGGTGACCCTGTGTGAGAAGGTGTGAAGGTGTCACATGCGTGTGGCCATGCGTGCACTCGTGTCTCCAGTTGATGACCGCGACAGCCTGAGGGAATGTAAATTGTCATGCTAAGAAAATGTCAGGCATGCTTGTCAGAAGAACATGATATCCTTCCGTAATCGTCGGGACACGGACAAGGTTGGTTAGCTCATAGCTGAACTCGTTTGTCGTGCAAAGGTCTTTCTAGCCAGAGTGGGTAAAAAAAGTCACATGTCATGCCATTCCTTCAGTAAGGACAGACAATAGATGGAATGACAGTAAAGTAGCCGTATTTTCGCCCTCTGATTTAGGATGTTCGCCGATGCAGAGGTGTGTTTTGCCAGTCGAAGAGACAGTTGGGAGACGTTCAAAGAATCTCCAAGACTCTTCATGCGTTAGTGGTTGGATCGAAAGAGATAGGGCTATGACGGAAACTTTATTTGTAATGTAGGTGTTTCGTCATTTACCTGCCCCGAAGTTAAACACTCCAGTCTGTCTACTTTTGGGTTTCTCATAGCACATGATTTGAGTGATGTAGCGTTTATTCTTGGTCACTACTTGGCGACAGATCATGTTGTCAGTCGGCTCTAAAACGTCAAGAGCGTCACAAATCAGTCATCAGTCGGGGCCGCGCATGGGAACAGGTGGAAGGGAGTGGCTGAATTCACAGGTTCCAACGAGGGCATGTCATCTTCCTTCTTGACGAGGTGGATTTTGTTGGACTATGGCTGTAGCATTTTTGTAAAGAGATCATGGTCTTATAAAAACTAGGCTTTGGGAAAGAGTGGTGTCTAATAAAACTACTTCAATCATCTTCCAAGAAACGGAAAGACAGTCTCCAATAGATAGGAAGTAGCAGGAATGAGTGTCTGTATATTCAAAGGCTCAGTAAAAGAGGCAAGGATACGAAGCACCTGGGTCATTACTGTCAAGTCTAGGAAGTCACACACACGTACAGAGCACAACCTGAACACAAGGTGCACACAAGATGATGTCAAGTACCGGTGATCCAGCAGTTTATTCCAAGCTGTGAAAAAGCTGTGCCAGCTACACTCTCTAAGTTACTTGGAGGGTGAACAAGAGTGCATAGCGTGACTATAACTACAAACGTGACGTATGTACCGGCCAAGTGCCTCGAACTGGGTGCACAAGCTACACATTAACGGCACGTTATTGGACAGTTCATGTGGCCTGCACATCTGTCAGACGCCACTTCTAGCTCATCAAATTGTGGGATTTCCACTTGAAGCCGTTTGTTACACATGACTTGCTCTTATTCTTCCAAGCATTTTGCATGATAAAATACTGGCGTTTATAGTTGCATCAATGAAAACGTAACTATAGCGTGCTAATATTTCTTTCAAAATTAAGACACGCAATTAGCTTGATAAGTAATTTAGAAGATTCAAAACTTCAAATAATGGATGAGTCATGAGTGAATTACTATGAAATGAGCCTAAACATATCGTATTTGCTACGACTTTGCACCATTTTAACACCATCTCCTCCCTGCGCTCAGACTCACTCTTGCAGACGTTCTCATAGTAGATGCCCGGGTCGCTGCCGGTGTCGATCAGAGGCCGGTCCTTGTCCAGGAAGGTCTCGGCGCCGTCCGGCAGCGTCACGTGGTCCATGTGGAACAGCTGGCAGTTGTAGGTGGTGCCGGTCGGAGGACCCCGGTACAGGAACGACCGGCACAGGATCTCGTTCTCAATCTCACAGGCGCGCCGACACGCCTCCACGTTGTTGGCCTGGGGGTGAAAGTGGCGTCAAACGGTGAGTTTTGATGTATGCTGGACGTAGCATCGCAGGAGTAAACGATACATATGTGAGGACAGGAGTTTTGCGATATGATGAGTGCTCGAAACGTAGGCCTAGCACTTGGTCAGGTCTGTTTCCTAGACTTCTTCGAGCATCGGTAGCTTTGAAGCTATCCATTGGCTAGGATCTTGAAAGAGCTACTTTAATCAGCTAGCTTAATTAAATGCGACACTGAAAACATAAATGTTCACAACATCAGCACAGTCCCTGGGTCTTGTCGTGTTCCATCCTGCCACTGCGCTCGCACAGCGCCCGGCTCACCATCAGCTCCAGGTCGACGTAGTAGTGTGTGTCCACGTAACGGTTGATGATGGCGTTCGGCACCCCGATCTCCGGCGTGGGGAACTCGCGGTCTCCCTTGCACGCCTGTGCACCTGCCGTGGCACATTCAGATGTCAGCGTTAGCGGTCCGGGGCGTCGGCGGTCGGTAACAGGAAATAGGCAGGTGAAGAGTGGAGCAAGAGGTTTCAGTTTGAGAGATACTCTATCTATGGCAGAGTTGCTGTAAGAGTTGGAGTTAGGGATGATGCCGGAACCGTGCTGTGGAGATCTGCAACTGCTGCGCGAACAAAGAACAGAGCACCAAATCGGTCCACTGATGAAACTAGCGCAGTTACGAATGGGTCGTTTGAGAGCAGGGACCAGCTATTCAGTCAGAGCGTTCGTGGTAAGGCGAAATTGGTCACGAAACATCAGGTCATGCCGGGGTGCTCTGATGGCCGGGAAATGGAGTGTTTAAATGCTCCGGATAAATGTCTCTGCATTGTTCTCGGCAAACGAAACCGTTTAAACATAATGGCCGCAGTCGCGCTGCAAGGCGGCCGTTCCCGCGGAGATTGAGGCTCATTTCGGAGGGACATTGATCCCTCCCCGACTGATAAAAGAGCACTTGGCTGGTGCTGATGGAGCTCGCTGTAATTTACTGGAGGATGGAGCACGACGGTTAGTCTGGCTAGAAAACGAATGATTTTTTTTTTACGAAAGCCTCCCGGACATGAGTTTCAAATGCTCTTTACAATAGAAAAAAGAAAACGAAACAATGAATGTTTAAGCTCCATGCTTCATAGCACCTTCGAGGGGTCATTTTTAACATGAAAGGGATAAATTAGGGCCGAAGTCAAATCAATAAAGTTTTAAAGATTAAGAAAAAGAAACAAATTAAGCTTCGTAAAAAATGTCGTAGGAGTTCCAGGTGATTTGAGGATAATATATGGTCAAAAATGTAAGCTTGCGTTTCATTTCCACATATATTTTGATGCCCCTCTTAAACCAATCCGATGTTTTTGTTTTTAGTTGATTTTATTCCCCTTTTCTAGTAATATTACAGAATGTTTTCTATTTCACTTCGCCATTACATCTTTTCAGCTTCAAATTATCTAAGCAGACGAGAGGACTGCCACTGTGACTCAACCCCTAACTGTCAGGGGATGGGAGCGTTGGCAGAGCTGCCGACATATGGTAGTCCTGGCGCGGCAGACACCATGTGAGGCCGCGGTGAGCCGCGCACGGCACGCCACGAGGCTCACCATCTGGCGACAGGTGTCTGGCTCACCAGTGACAGACATTTCTTCATCGCACCGGCCCAGCGCCGCCGCTGTTCCTTCTAAGCTTGAGGGGAATAGCTGCGCTACTGAGAGCTATCGCACTGCACAGGCATAGCCGCATACCTACCTGCTGTCTGATTGAATACTGCCGTATGCCGCCAGGCTTTGGGTTGAGAGTAAATTGGCCCTAAAACGGGCACGATAGATGAGGTGTATGCTATTCCATCAGGCGAGAACATTCCATAGGGTAACGGGATCCAGCACCAGCCATGAGAGCTACCAGTGATGGGCGGGATGTATCACAAACAGCGGCATAAAATGCTAATTAGCGGTCCGGCGCACACGGCGTGCGCCCCCGTTCACTAGAGGTCAGCCGAAATGAATCGAGATCAGCCGCCTCGTGGGCCATAACAGACCGCTATAGCCGGCTTATTGCAGCAAATAAGAGGTGTTGATGGCCGTAAACGTGACGCTTACGTTTTGTCTCAGGATTCAGTTTATGGCCAGCGCAAGACGACTTGATAACCAAAGAAAGAACAATAACCGTCTAATTGAGATGGCTTACCTACCGAGCCTTCTGTTCAAGATTGAAGGAATGCCTTTCATATACTATAAAGTACCAATATCCAGTTTGCTGTCCTTGGTGTCATGAGCGCGATTCCGTATCGATATCACCCCCAATAGAGATTGTAGAGATTGTAGATCACCTTTGCCGTGATTATACAGATCCATGTCTCTCATAACTGAAATCATGTGACGTTCTCACTTCCCAGGCCGTTCCCAGCCATTCCCATCATCACTGAGATCGATTTTGTTCTCTCTCTCTCTCTCTCTCTCTCTCTCTCTCTCTCTCTCTCTCTCTCTCTCTCTCTCTCTCTCTCTCTCCCTCACTCTCTCTCTCTCTCTCTCTCTGCACTCACCGGAGAGGCAGAGGTTCTCGAAGTAGTCCACCTGGTCGGCCTCCACCATCTCTATGGTCTCGTCCACCGAGCGACGGTCGTGCTCGGAGAGATGACACTGCAGCGTCAGATAGCTGTACTCAGCAGAACGGCAGATGAAACGCTCCTGGAATAGAACGTACAGTGGTGAGACGCATATAGAGATAAAATATAGAGACGGACGCCGGACGGAGAGAGGCAATAAGGCGGATGCTGACTTCATCTATGTCACTGTAGAGTCGCAACGAATTTAATGTGTTTCAGGATGCATTTTTACGACTTCATAATTGAGTTTGACACTAGATGTCAATTTAGACTGGTAATGGATCGTTTGTGGCAGGTTATCGGCACGAGTATCGGTAATAAACGAACAACACAAAGACAGGAGCTTCTGTCAAACACGGTCATTTTTTACGGAGATCCCGTCACCAGCGGCGCCGTGGCCGAACAAGCTCGTGACAAAGTGTTCCTATAGCCGCTCCGTCGACTCTAAAGCCCGGCTCCCACCGGGCGGTCCGGCCTTGCCCCGTCCCGCTATCATGGCGCGGGCTCTCACGGGCCGGTGTGAACACATGCCGCCGGTAACGGGACCGGTGCTGGATTAGAGACGCGGCTTCCGTCGGAAACTGACGGAGCGGCGACCGAGGGCTGGTCGGAGGAGGGGGGGGGGCTGGGGTCAGGGGGCTCGTGGGGGTTCGAAGAGGTGGCCGCTGTCGGGAAGCAGAATTAGCGTCCATTATAAGCCACCTTTCAGGATGGAACACTTATGTGTCAAGTAGCCCGTTATTAAGCGAATAAGAAGAAGTGAATAATTGGTGCTCTTGCACTTCAATTTTAAGGATCACTGAGAACGAATATAAGGTCCTTCATAGCTTTGAGAATGACAAGGGTTCTTGAATTCTTAAATGATGCAGACGGTGTACGAGTCTAATTATCTTTTGGTCCGTTTCGGCATCAGACAAACAGCCGAAAAACAATTGGACAGAGGGGGACACAAAGCTGCCTCGCGGTCGGAACAGAGGATGGACAGTGACGTTGCGAAACGAGGGGTCGGTGACACTGGGATGTCCGACACCTGATACAGTTTTAATGGCCCACGAAGAGATTATAAACAGTTATAATGTCATCACATACAGCTATTTGTAGGACATTAAGCTAGGGTAATTGACAAAATGGATCTCAATAAAGGATCGTGAGAACGCTGTCCTGTTGTCGAATAAGACACATAGCCATTTTACAGTGCTTCTTTAGAGCGGACCTGCGTACGTACCTCGTTCAGACATGCAGCCAGGCAGGCTTCCTTGGTGGAGACAAACATGAGAGCGTTGTCCAGCCCCCTCAGCATCTTCTTCGGCAGTCGCTCAAATGTCCACGGCCGGTTGCACACTTTATCTGAAGAAACAAAGAAAAGAGATTAAAAAGTTGCCCTAATGCTAAACGAGCTGTAGATGTAAGGAACTGGTTAAATGTCAAAATAACTAAACATACCGATAAACGATTAAATAAACTATAACCCATCCATCATTATGCTGAAATCATTAATGGTTTACATGCATTGCATTCGGATGATGGATGTTCATCTTAATTAAACACTGGCAATGAGGTGACGCAATAATAATATATACTTTGCAGACTGCATATCTGAAATGCGGGCCTGAATGTTATGATCATGAGTCGAGCCGTTTCCGGTTTCGTGGGAATCGGTGCCGGCATGCGTTTAGTCTGTGACCAATGTCTGTGTTCTGACATGTCAGTCGGAGTCAATGACCTGACCACGTCTGACACGGAGTAAGTAATTTTAGGTCCTTGGACACGACACCTTGCTTTGCGTTATATCAGGCCGGCTGTCGGGCGCCCCTGCATGGACATTGGACACCCTGCCCGGCGCCCCAGAACCTCCGTTCGAAGCCCCGGCCGTCACGGGCCGACGGCACCCGGTCCGTTACCAATTCAGAGCCACAGCACCGCGGACAAAACCACCCAGCTGCCACGGGTATCCACCGCCACACCGAGCCACGGCAGTGGCCAGCGTGGCCGGCTAAACCACGGCCGGCCTGTGGCTTCATGCCGCACGTTGAGCAGCGGCAGCGGCGGAAAACTGGGAGACTGCAGCTCAGCACACGAAGGTAACACCGGAGACTGCATTTCAGAGCATAACGCTATCACGAGGTTTGACAAAGTGTGCGATATCAGCACCGGACATGAAAGTGGGTGCAACAAGACTAGCTGTAGGTACATCTACTTAGAACACAAATTTCTGATTGCAGATATGTCATGAGGTATATAAGAGCAAAACATTTTATAATGTGTTATTTTACAGAAATATCTTTCATCTCAGATGTAGTGAACAAAACGTCGCGTCTCAAAAGTCTCTACCGCTCTCAGTTAGCGTTCATTTTCGTCACCACCCACAGAGACCAATTAATATCTTCAGAGCGGTCTGCCATCTGCTGATGTGCCGCCACTGGGACCACCGCCGGTCATTGTTAACTGTATATGTCGGCTCGGCGGCGCGCGGGGCGGGGCCGCGGGCGGAGTTCGGGCGGTATTGAGAGGCCACCTAGTGTAACAACGGCAGGCACATGCCGGCCAACGCTTAACGGCACCGCTTTACGACCCCTATTATAACGTGATGATGAGAGGCTTTCAGGATAGGCGTTTAACCGCTCACAAGCATGCCTTCCAGTATTTAGGCGGTCGTGTCTTTAGATGGGAGACATTTGACGATGAGTCGGCAGAAGACATCCGGCACGCACCGCGGCACAAAGTGAATCGCACAAAAATGACGCAGCCACCTGTGTCTTTTTACGATTGTACGCATGATTCACGTGTTTTCTGCAAGGCCTCTGGAGGGCGATGCCCCCGGGGTGTCAGGTCGACGTGCGGCCGGCGGCTGGCCGCGAAGCCACGACGTCGAACCGTTCGTGAAGCGAGAGAACCGGCGAGGGGCTCGGAACGGAAACGGGACGGTCCGGAACATTTCCGAACCAAACGGACCGCACCGGCAGCCGAGTGCAGAGTCACGATCTGATTGGTGTCCAACGAGCTTGTGATTAGGAAGAACTGGTTTGTGATTGTAGGAAGTCGTGCGTGGTCTGTAGGAAAAACTTGTATTCTCCATGAGAATTCCAGTGTGACGACTCCCAATCTAGGTCAATGTATTCATGACCTGGGCCAAAATTGCATGTTCGAAGTCACGCAATCATTTTGAATGATAGGTAGTAATGGTTGTGGTGAAAATGGAGCGTTTTGCGGGCACTAGCAATGTGCAATCATGTGAAACCTAAAACCACGTAATTCATTCTTCTAGTCATAAGTCATTTCATTGAAGTGGTGTTTGTATAGTTTCCCACCACAACAAGTCTAACCATTTCCATAACCTGCATTCTTCCGTTATTTGTGTATCTTATTTCAGCAGGCGGGTATCTACAATGTCAACAGGCGCTGTACCATACCAACATAATGCATAAAACCAGTCCCGGTACGAACTGAGCGATAAAAAAACCTGCACTGTCACCCAACACGAGTCATATCTGATGAATTTCTTGCGGTGGCTCATTAGGCCACCGGGGAGTCACGATATCGCTCTGAAGTCCCACCCGTGACTGATAAAACGAGTGCAGCCCCCGTCTGTGGTGATAACGGCCCCACTTACCGGAGTTGATGCGCAGTTTGATCATGTAGTAGGTACTGATGGCCGGCTTGGGCACCGCTGACGGGTTGTTGGCAGCTGTCTCGTTCTGCAGTAGACAGACAGTCTCTTGGACCGGCGTCAGGGGGTTGGAGACGAAACTGAAACGACAACATCACGAAACCGTCACGGTGGAGTCACGGAGGGTCATGAACGCTTCGTGAAGTGTCGCTGACACTGCTACCTTTCAGCTTCTGCCGTCACGGCTAGGCAGAGCAATGAGGGTAATGGTCTGACACAGCAATCGTCTTTCGTCGTGGTACAGGCACAAAACTGTCGGATCTAGTGTAAGCTGAAACAACAAATCAAAGAGAGCACATGGGAAAGCCGCCGAGAACTTACAATGATCTGTAATTATTTCCGAACAAAACGAAACAGCAATAATCGATTCCAATCAAAGTATCTGTGGCCTTTCCACTTGCGCCTGTGGGCAGGCCACCGGTGCGCGCCTATGAGCGCCCTTGTCGGTTACTGCTTTAGTGACGACTGTTCCGCAGTGCAGTGAACTCTGTGTCACGTGGACAGCACTGATAAATGACCGACATGAACGCTTCCTGTCGTAACAGCCCGTCTGCCGCACCAGCGC
The DNA here is from genome assembly GCF_019059575.1 of Amphibalanus amphitrite. Taxonomy (NCBI): domain Eukaryota; kingdom Metazoa; phylum Arthropoda; class Thecostraca; order Balanomorpha; family Balanidae; genus Amphibalanus; species Amphibalanus amphitrite. The sequence continues at coordinate 226,295 of NW_024881525.1, read as the reverse complement.
CAGGATTGGCTACAAATTCAGCGGACAGCTGCTCACAGCGAAAGGATCGGACGCTATTGTGAACGTGGAAAAATAATTACTGAAGAAATTAAGCCGTCACGCACTAGAAGACCCTCCGTTCCCACATTTTAGCACGTCTTGAAGAAGACATGTTAACCTCCTATACGGCTTAACAGGTGCGGAATACTGCCACTTTGCTTGGTACGAGTTTCCACTTGTCAATCAAAGTGACATCGAGCAAGATGAGTAGATTACGATGAGTAAGACTTCCTGTATTCTGTCAATCAACACACACGCGTGTAAAACGTCAGGTGTGTCGCCGCCTCGCGCCGCTGCCGTTCGGGCACTGACCTGAAGGACGCGGCCTGACACTCGGGCTCCTCGCGGCACCAGCCTTGGCACTCGTACAGGGTCAGGTTACGGATCGTGTAGTACGTGGTGCCTCGGTAGTCCATATCTGTCAGCTTCTCAAAGGCAACCTCCGCTGTCGGACCATAGACATACGTACGTCAGTTGATGTGGAGGGTAGTGGGAGGTTTATGACTCACGTTCACGTTGGAGCGTTTTTCATCGTCTAAAAATGAACAAAGGTGCTAATGTGCCAATGTGCTAATGTGTGCTAAAATGCATGCAGCCACATGTGAGTGTCTAATGCAAATATCATTATAGAAGCTAACCACAAATTCCCACATCTAATACCGAGAGGATATTTCGGGCGAAAGTTTTACATAAATCTCACGTTGGTGACATGCCTGACTGGCCTGAAAGTGACCTACAAAGTTACTGGGGTTGTCTGAGCACCCCGATAATACGCCGCGGAGAGCTGTGCCATTTCTGCGATCCTGTGAATTGTACTACTTACCAGAACATGCTGAGAACGAGGCCAGTAGAAGAACACAAGTGAGGACAATATTCTGGAGCCGCAGGCCCCACAGTGTTTGCCGCTCCATCTTCTCAAGTATCTGTGAAATAAAAGAAAAAGGGCACTGTGTAAATAGACGTAGGTCAAAGCTTTAAAAGAGTGTTTTTTTTTCTGGTGATGTTTTCTTTGCCCCTATAAACACATTTAAGTGTCTTGCGGTCAGATAAAATATAAAAGATTGGTTTGGAAATGAAATTACATTCTATGCTTAGGTATTTGACGCATTACCTCTCAGCGCCAAATAGTCCGACAGGACAGCGGCATGGGCTGTAAGCTACCGATGCCGTGATCGGGCCAAATAAGCGGGTACGTTCGCGCAGACACCATGAAAAGTGTGGGAGCCAGCGCTGTCCGGGGCGGGGTGGGACGCAGGACCAGTCGGTGCTTATCGCGCCTAGATGGGGTGAGAGTCGTCCCAATCGGCACTGGAGCCGGATAATGCGGTCAAATTCGGACATGCTGGATAGCGCCGAAACTCGCATCTAATCATGACAAATTCGGTGTAATCAGAGACGCGCTCAGTCGCTCTGAGTGTGAGAAGCTGTTTGAAAAGGCAAAATATAGCCATATTGCTAAGGAGTACGTTGCAGAAGTAAGCTGATATCGCATTTGCGAGTTTAGACGATGCTTAAGGCAGCGTTGAGCGTTTTTGTTTGGTTTCGGACGATATTTATGAGTTCCAAACTGAGGGTTGTCGCTGTCTGACGGCCCAATTTGGCGCGTCTCGCACCGCTGATTGCCGTCGCCCGGCGACCTCAGCTCGCCGTGAGAACTCGTCCAGTGGCGCCACCGATCAGCTGCCGCGCGCGTGCAGTGGCGCATTACGCGCCGTTTTTGTCCTCACGCCGTCCCGCCCTCCTCGCTGGGACGTTCCCGGCCCGTCGGACCCACAATACACAGGGCGGCGCGACCGATTTGTATCAGCTCAGTCCGTCCACCGCCAAACAATGCTCCAGGCTGACCGGGTCGGCACGGACCGGTCCCGGCCTCTCTCAGGCCGTCCCGACCCGCCTCTAAGGCTGTTACGCGTGGCCAGAACGCACAGTCAGCCAGTGCCCGAGCGGCGTCTTTTGTTCGATGGCGACTTTTTTAGCGTGAGTGCGGCAGACTTGGCGCGTTAATGTGCGTGTCTGCCGCACGTTTCTCGCGCCTGTCTCATGGTCCGGTGATCGGTGTGTTGGGAAAACGCTTGTGATAGATATCGCACTCCGCGGCGCTTTTGTTGGAGGATATAGAGTGCTTCATGGTGTTAAATAAACCCTTTAAATGGTTGGGTACACTGTGGTTCTCACGTGAGGGTAGGATGAAGAACGATCTTGTTGTTTGGCGCTATTTAGATGGAAGGCACGGATAAGAAGGCATGAATGCCGAACCAGGAAGACGCTGGTCAAAATGCCTTCTACGTGGGAAGCTGATTAATCCCAGCGTGCCTTCGAACGCCGTGGGTGGAACCAGCTCCGATCTCCGATACCTCATTTCCAGCCGCGGGGCACCGGCGACCACCCAGCCGTCTCGGTTTCCGAGGCGCCGGGTCCCGCTGGCTCGAACGCGACCCCCGCCGCGCCAAGCTAGTCCCCCGCGGCTCGGGCGTGCCGTCCGTTCACGGCGCGGCCGGGAGCTCTCGGCCTCCCTCCCAGAGACCGCCGTGTGCTCGGCTGACGGGACGCCGCAGGGAGCCGGCTTTTTACCCGGACTCCCCGACCACTGGAGGATTTACTGGCGCCGCCAAACGAACCGCCGCCGCCTGCCCGCGTCCGGTGCCTCCGCCGCACTCTGCGTGACTGTTACAATTACAGTGCTGATATCTCATGCCGGCGACCATTAGCCCCAGACGAACCGTTTGCCTTCGGGCGCCGAGCAAAACGCCCTAACTACTGCGGCTGTGATCTCCGATCGGGACCTCAGTATACTGAGAGCTCGCTCAGCTCCTGTAGCTCCCATTGCTCCTGAGACTCGCATGTCTCCTAGCTTCTCCACGGCTCCCGTGCCTCTCTCTACCTCCGTCTGGCTCCCACTGCTCCGCGGCTCCCGTAGCTCCGATGGCTCCTGTGAGAGCGCCGGCGGCGGCGTCGCCAGGAAGCGGGCTGACGGTGCCGGCCGGCTGCGCCGCGCGGCGTTACCTAGTTCTGGAAATGTGCCACGCTCGGCGGCGTCTCTCATACAGGTGCTATGCCGATGAACGTTGGCTGTATGTGCCGGCCACCAGCTGACTGGATAGTGGATATTGCCATGGAGACACAGTTCTTGCTGACCAGGCTGCATGAAGATTGTTGAAGAAAAGCAAGCAAACATGGTTCCTAAAACTAAAATGTGATTTGACAATCTGCTTAGATGAATACTAAACAGTGTATGAAATGTTTGATGGGCAGAGTCGTACGATCATGCACGTCGTATCGACTGGTCACTGACATTCCCCCTCATTCCTTCAATCACTCATATATGGTACCGAAATCAGGTTTGATAAGAACGGTCACGGTACATATGGGCTGCTCGCGTATCCGGGATCCATTGTCCGAGCCGGAAGCTCGCGTTGCGCCAACGATGCATTCTTTTTGCAGCCGACAACGCACAGGCATGATTCCCAACGTGATCATCGTGCCAATTAATTATGCGCTTTGCAATATAATCTTCATTCCATTCAGTGGATCCTCATTACAGTAATGGTGTTCTGCGATGTCAAAATATTATCTCATACAAGCAGCATTATTGTCGCCCTAAGCATTGCATTTTCCGGCCCGAAGCACCGCTAGTCGGTATGTCGGTATTCTTTCTGTGTCGGCGCGTTAATTAGCAGTTAGCAGATGCCTTTTTGGTGTTTATGGGTCTCCGAGTGTCCCAGTTTCTTCGAGTAGAGTGGCACGGCTCGCACCGGACTGGCGAACGGATGGACCGTGGCCGTCCGGTGGACTGGAACGGAGACGCTGCTCGCCAGTCGGCCCAGCCGGAGCCGCGGCCGGCCGAGCGGCGGCCTGCGGAGTTCAATGAGCCACGCACGTCACAATTAGCCGTCACCAAACGCCGCCGTCGCCGCCCAGAGCCGTGTCGAGTCGTGCCCGACGGCGGCGCGGCGGGGAACGTGACCAACGCACTGACAACAGGCACCCCCGAGCGCCCGACGCGCCGACGACAGGCACCCCCGAGCGCCCCGCTCTGTTGCCATTCTCTGCCCTGACCGATGGCTACACGCCCATTGACTGATGTCGATTCGCTCGCTGATCGATACAGCGGCTCACGGAAGTTTGCTGCGCGGCGGCGGCAGTGGCAGCGCCGGCGGCGGCGGACGCGCTGCGTGTGAAGCGCACGCACAGTGCGTGCGGCCGGTGACCGCACAGGCTACGCTCCGCCACCGCCGCCGCGCCGTAACGGTCCCAGGAACGCACAGCGCGTGCGCCCCTGGCGGAGTCCTAATGGCCAGTACCAGGGCTGCGGAGTCGGTGGATTTTCGGCGACTCCGACTCCGACTCCGACTCCGGCTTTCAAAAACCAGCTCCGACTCCGACTCCGACTCCGGGCAGAATTGTCGACTCCGACCGACTCCAACTCCCGACTCCGACTCCGCAGACCTAGCAGGGCTGCGGAGTCGACAGATTTTCGGTGACTCCGACTCCGACTCCGGCTCGAGTTTCTAAAATCGACTCCGACTCCGACTCCGACTCCGGTCACAACTGTCGACTCCGACCGACTCCGACTCCGACTCCGACTCCGACTCCGCAGCCCTGGCCAGTACCACGAAAGACATTTTGATTGCAGCGTATAACTACCGTGGCTTTGAGAGTCATTCTGCAATGAACTTTCGTTGCCCGTCGTTAAAATTGCGAAGACTAATTTGCGTACTGAGTAAAGCAATGGCCTCATATTTATCACTGGCAGACGATTTTCAAACCGGCACTGGTTAAGGTTCACATGTATAGCAAAATTTACCAAGTGAGTCGCCCTAGTTCCCTTTGCTTCAACTAGATAAGACCCTTATTCGAGAACAGGAGCCGAAGGACAGCGCGATGCGAGACCTGCGCGATCATCACCCGCACATATCCGTGGCCTCCACAAAGAGCAATGCGGGTCCGTCCTACGTGCGCACGGTACCAGGAAATGTCACATGAAGACAAGGTCAGACTTGGACAACGATATTCACCACAATGAGCTCCATGATTAATGCACCAGCTAAAACAAAGCAAAGCGGATTCAGTTCAGTTGTGGGCTCGATCATCTGCCGGTAATTTTCTGTGTGAGGCTGCCGGACGGTGAGAACGAGTAATTGCTGCCTGATTACCGTGTTGAGGGCCCGGTCCTGACCCGGTTCGATCCAGCTGTGGTCAATGAAAAACAGGCATTGGCTGGAGTTTTACCTGACCCAGTCTGGTCGCTAGAGGTAACGGTCGAAGTCCGAGTCAAAAATCGGCACGAGAGCCTGTCGTGGTGACCTCTCGAGTCTCGGCGTTCAAATCGTGCATGACTCGAGTCACGTGCGTTCCAGAGCGGAGCGAGCCATTGCGCCTTCAGACTAGCAAGAGAACATGAATGGTGACAGGTACTGTTTTTATGCCGAAGCTGAATCAAAAAGCTACAACTGTCGACCGACACACGTGTTAAGTGAGAGTAAAGAGCATTTGTTGCAAAGATACGAGACAGGATTTGTCCTTATTGATGACTTGTTTCAACACAAAAAATAGTAAAAATGGCTTTTAACCATTCCTTTGCTGTCTGCGACACAGGACAGAATCAGAGTAAGCGTTTGACGGTGTCCGAGGGTTAGCCCTTGCGTGGTGAGTGCGATGGTCCTTGCATTCCAAATGCTTGGACACGGTTCGCTCCGCTCAATGATACCCGACCTTGAGTGCGCCCGATGGCGTCGACCACAGGATATCTCTCACAGGAGTTCAAACCATGAGCGCACTGAGGCGACTCGACTGCCTAAACATCGGCCGAGGCGGGCTCATCACTGCGCAAGGATCTGCAGTAGGTGTCACACTCCAACGCAGACCGGGCTTACTCAGGCATTACGCAATAGTTTGAAGCTCAGGAGCCGATTGCTTGTGCCTTTTATTTTGAGGAAACTCCTTGGAACGAACAATATTTGTTTGGAACTAAATTTCAGGTCTACGGCACCGGCCAATCCGCACATCCGTGACATGGTTCTAGAATGGCGAACATGGCGAAGGTATTAATTTCGGACTGGCCGCATTCAGGAGCCGCTGAACAGCGATGAATCTATTCCACGCAAGATGATTTGCCCTCGATCAATGCAGAGTAATGTGGAACATCGCGGCTTCCTTGGCTTCGTCACGGTGGTGTAGTCAAATGGAGCACCATGTGTTGCGATCATGTCTCATGGCGGAATGAATGGGCTCTTATGTCACAGACAAAACTGACGCTAATTCCAGAGGCTCTATCATAGTCTCCTGAGCATGATATACAGAATGCTAGAAAATAAAAATTGCCCGTGATATCCAGCCAGGCATCAAACCCTTTATCATGGCTTACAGGTCCGATTTGATAATTAATCAATAATCACTAGCGTCTATCGAACTACCAGACACAATAAAGCACAATGAAAAGGCGTGAGGAAGACAGAACCGCGGTGAGAGGGAGGTGGGCGCACGCGGAGGCGGGGGAGACGCGTGGTGACGACACTAACCACCCAGTTCCGGTGGGAACGGACCGGCGAGCGGCCGACACGATCCGGCGGAAACTCGCTCCGTTCCGGCCACTGACCGGCCGAACGAACAGCGCTCGACACAAACGGATGACAGGCAGAAACAATGGCCTGACAAATACCCGAGCAGCTGCTGAAGTCCCTGGTCGTGAGTAGTTGCCGAAATCTTCAGCCGTGAACAGCTGCCTCATACCTCCAGTGAGCCGTACTGATTCGCATGTTGACCGTCACGACTCCCTGCACTAACCGATCATACGGATCGGTTCAGGCTCGGGTACCCTGCATGGAAACCGATCATGCATTGCCGATAATATGGAAATTGCCCGGACATGTGCAGGAACTAGCCGTTATTGATGACTATCATCCATTCCTTGGGTTTGCAGAAATTCAGTTTAGGACATCAAAGGTCGTTGGCAGGAGTGACGCAACGCGTCCACAGTTTCAAGTCCAAGTTCAGCGGCTCTTTCTGCAGACTGTGAGGCGCCTGCAAACAGCGCGGGTCTGGGAGCCGGGACCGGCGCGGCGTCCAGTCACCGTCAGTAATCAGAGACCAAAATACGTCAGAGGGTTTGGCCGGAAATGGGCACTGGGCAGTCCCGTATGGCGTTATATTCTCACACTCACCAATAGTTCATGGCTTCATGGCATGAACCGTAACCAGTCGCTGGTCACTAAACGGCTGTATTAGACCAGTGCTTTTGAGTCATCAGCAATCTGCATTGTTACCAATGACCAAGCACCAAATTTGAGCATCAGGCGGTACTCATTGCTAGGTACCGTTCACCGTTCATAGGTCACCAGGCTCTAGCGTCCCTTCATAAACCCAGCGACCAGTCACATGTCACCAGTGACGTGATAGGTCAACAAGGGCGTCAAAGGTCGGCTGTCGGCATTCAAAGCTCCTGTTCGATATCACTGACCCACGTTGTACCCAACAAGAAGTGTTAGACCAGACTTCAATGGCCACCCGACTCGGCTTGTGCCAGGGAGGGTAATAGCCGCACTTGCGTTGAACGGTCCGTTACTTAATGTGCGTTCAATGGCGCCCCTCGGGCGGCCAGCGGCTAAGTACGAGCCCTTCCACAACGGCGGCGATTAGTGGACCTAATGCCGGCCATTAGTTGCCGCGCCGGGCGAGCTCCGATGATATCTGGACAGCGCTGGAGGAGATATGACCGGGGGCGCCGGACCGGCCGGCCGTACAGAGCCCCGCACTCAGAAATGATTGATGACGCCCAGGAGGACAGCGTTGCACGCTTCAGAGGAGATAGCAAATGGGCGCTTCCGTTGCTTTTTTAAAGCGCTTTTGCTTCGCATCATGCACAAAACGGTAACTGGTGTCAGGGGTAGCTCTAAGAATAAATGGGTTGTGAGCTTGAAACCATTTTGGCATTGTTGCATGGGTGTTTGTCACCTAACGGGATACTAGAACCGGCTCCATTGGCAAATGTTTGTGATTTAACCCTCGCCCGTATTGGTGTTTTTCCAGCCGAGAACGTATAAGGGGGGGTCCGTTGGACCCCCCCTTGCCGTTTCGCCCCTGATCGAGCTAGAGCTTCGCGGAAAAAACGAGCGTGTTGCCCGTGACGAGAGGAAGCCGATGATACCTAATTTTAAGGTCCTAGGTCATTGGTTGACCTTGCAGGTCAGGTCAATGACCCAAAAGTCGGGAAAATCGGGACCTGTTAGAACGTCGTAAAGTGTGGCTGCTACGGGGTTTTTCGGGGTGCTGATCATGAATATCATGTTAGTTTTGATCACAGATGATGTCTTCATGCATTTAGTCCGGGTCGGGTCAGGTCAGGTCAGGTCAACCAGTAGGGGTCCTGCCGGGTATTCCTAGTAGGTGTCAACCGCCTCTGATAGCTTCGTAACATGTTACGAAGGCACCAAAACTACTTCGTAAATGTTCAAATGGTTGCTAAATTCGAATTCAGCTGCAAAAACTGACCTAGAAACATGTAAAACTCGAAAAAGTGTACCGAGGTCATCAAAGGTCAATGACCTGACTTGACCTTCAGGTGACCTTGACACCCACTCTAACGCATGGGGGCAACATCATATCACATGTTTGAACGCTTGAAACCACGAAAAGACTGCAAACGCGCGGCTAATGCGAGCCGACATACGCCGAATCGCGATTCCGGCCAAATATGGTCTCGAAAAGTAGGTCACAGGTCAAAGGTCATTGGGGTCAGGGTCATGAAATTTTCAGAGTAGATGTAAAATTGATTAACGCGAGGGTACTGAAAGTTTCGTCGCGATCGGCCGCTTTTTACGCGAGTTATTCGCGAAAAACCATGGGGGGGGGTCCGTTCGACCCCCCCCCCCCCTATACGGGCGAGGGTTAAATAACGGTGCCAAACAGCACTGTTTGGTGACTACTGACTACTCTGTATTCACTCTAAATGTAGGTTTTCAAGCCAACAAGCTTGTTGGCATAATGCAATGCGATGACATTCTAGCTATTTTATGTAATTGGATGCTACAGGTTTTTCTAGTATGCATATCAGCGAAATAATGATTAGAAAACATGAGCCTTGTTTTCAGTCTGCCGTAAATGAACTGCTATACTTGGTAACTAAGCCAATGTAACATCGACTTATTGACAAATATGAATTATGCACAAACATATGTGCCAAATAAGGCAAGTTCAAAAACCACAAAGCATCGCATGTCACGTCATGGCCTTAATACGTGACCTCTTGACAAATAATGCCTCACCTTACCCCTGAGACCCAGCTCTCTCCTGGCACTCGGAGCAGAGCTGGCCGCCCTGAGCTGCCCAAAAGCAGAGGGCCGATGACCCACGACTGACGACTCGCTACTGACCGTCAGGCCACTCCGGTCATGGAGGCCGGTGTAGCGGCCGGGGGAGCGCGCGGTGCCCCACCACCCACCGGGGCCGGTTCCGGCGGCAGATTACGGCCGCTGAGGTGCCGACCGGCCTTGCCAGCTCATCTGGCGCTGACCCAGAGAGCCGGCGGCGGCCTCGGAACAGGGACGCGCCGGCCCGCGTCAGCTGCAGCCGCGCGTCAGACATCTGCCGCCGCCGGCTGCCGGACGAACGGAGCCCGTCCCGTACCGCCGCGTGCTCCCGAACAGAGCACGTCCCGTACCGCCGCGGCCCCACGGAGCACGCCTTTACAACGGTCGTGCTGTTGCCGCCGCCGCTGCTGGCGCTGCTGATGACGACGATGATGACCGCGCCATGTTGCAGGCCTCGTCAGCCATCTGGCTTTCTCAGAGGTCACGGACCGGACTGCTGTGAACGCGGAACTTCCACTGCCGACCGTGCATAAAGTGCTTCTGCGTCATGACCGTCGCGACAAAATTACCTGCAATTTATTATATGAAATACTTTTCTGCGCAAGACATGGAATATAGGTAGCAGTGGCAGGACCCTGATTTTTTAAACAAAACCCATTCCCTATTGTTTTGCAAGCTTTATATCCAGTGCAGTGCATCATGTCTCACGATTTATATTCACTTCTTCACACGCTCTTTGACTGCAAAACAAAATTTTACGACGCCCGCTCTTAGTCATGAGTCGTTTTGGCAGAAAACAAGGCGGGACGCCGGGGATCCAGCGTCCCTAGGCGTGGGACGTTTGTGCAATAAGCCCATGGCAATGGCTTCTTGTTCCAGTCTCACCGTAACATTATGTAAGAGGATACAAGGTCTAATTCTCTTCCATCAAGACTTAAATGGGGACTGTGTGAATGTTTCTTAGGCTAGGTACCCAAACGCAATCAGGCTGCACGAGGCAGCACGAGACATTCCATATCGCTCTCGACTGGCAGAAGCTGACGGCGGTCTCTAGCCGAAGGCAGACAGCCGGTGGCCTCTTTATAGCTGTGCCGTTGAATAAATCGGCAAATGTCTGACGTCAGGCGGTGCCAGGTGGTGTCTCTGAACGCCAGACGGTGGCCCGGAGAGCAGCGCGGCCGGCCGGGCGCCCGTTAGCCGGTCGGCGCCACCTTTCCGGTTCACTGCTCAGGCAGCGGTGCAGTCGAGGACCCGGCAGTACAGCTGTGCCGCCCCGAGGACCCGGCAGCACGCGACGACCGGTGACCTGGACTGACCGCCGCAGTCGCCGACGGTTCAGTGGGAGCCGTCGCTGTACCGACGGGAGATACTGGATAGATGATGATTCTTATGCTCAGAGGCACCGTCCGACGCTCGCTGATAGTCACGGGTGCTGGTGGCTTCCCTCTGCAGGCGGCACCGCCACTGAGCCTGCAAGGGCAGCACCGGCGTCCGCGCATATCGGCCGACATCGCTCCCGAGGCAGGCGCCTGGCCAGACCAGAGACCGGTCGGGACAAGTTCAGGGCTGCTTGGTTAGTCCTGAGCTACCTCTGGTGCTAAGGTCGTTGAGGTTAGTGAACTATGCAGCGAGCAAGACGCCTTAGGAGGCAGCTTGCTTGCTACAGGCACTCATAAATGCGAAAGTTTGCCTCTGGTACAGCCTACGGGAGGCCATAAATGAGCATCAACAAGATAGGATGGCCAACAGTCGCTTATCTAAATTGAACTTCGGATATCGGGCCACATGAGGTGCCTCCGGACCGTGTTCGGTAAGCTCATGCAAGCTTATATGGTGTTGCTGGAGGATTTGACGGATACACATCAAAAAGTGCGTTGTTAACGTCGGATTTGAGGTGTAACCTGTCAATTATCGTAGAGCTATAAGATTACAACGGCGAGTCACTAAGCTATCTATGAATGGAATCCAGTTCTGCTCAACGTATGTTTTTGGTAGCACTGGCAGCATATGTGCTAAGGCTCTGAGGCTTCAAAAGAATAAATATGTTCCTACAACATAAAACATGTTGCATATCAAGTTGCAGAAAAAGATATGTAGGACATTTTGGGCAACGGCAGTGCTCTGAAAAATCACGACGATGTTGCATTTGAGAAGTGGAGTTTCCAGCAAAATGCATTACAAGTGCGTTTGCATGTTTGGCAAGAAACCCTTCTTTTTATGCTTATGCATGTGGGCAAACTTTAGATATTAAATTTTCTCATGAAAATGACCCTCGATAGAGGAAAGATAAGAATAACTTGACAATTCCAGATATATGCTTTATGTTTACACCAAGGGAGCCGGGATTTCTAGTGTTTCTTCTATTGCCCGTGAAGATCGCTTTTCCACTGGCCGCCCTCTTCACTCCACTCCCAGGCGCTCTGCCAACGACCCGTGACGCTCCAAGAGAATAACAACAGCCCTCACCTGGCGAAATTGTCCCGTAATGGAAGTAAATAAAGCCGCATTAGGGCGGACAGTTGCAGGTGACATTGTCTCTGGATAGTACCGAAATAATTGCCGAGTCTGTGCGGGGGCCGGTCACGGTACAGACGGCCGGGTTCGACCCACCGAGACCCACCTAACGGGACAGGGCGGGGGCGGGGGCGGGGCGGGGTGGCGCGTCCCCTCCCACCCTGACCGCCGGTCCCGCCGACCGACCCGCGGTCACAGGGCGCCACGCACCAATTACCGACCAGCAGTTCTCAGAGGGCACAATTACTGCGCCGGGGCGACCGGCGCGAATGTGACGAAATTGAGCCGTTCCACGGCACCGGGCGTCTGAGCCGTGACCGATCGCCCCGCGACGGTAGCCGCTTCTGTCACGGCGAGGTGGAAATCCGAGGTGGCTGATAGTTGGATCGGTATACAGCACACCTATGATTGGTATTATACGGCACACCCTTGGAACAGCGAACATAGTTCGCTGTCCGTGGCTGGCCGACATAATGAACGCAACAGGAGCTCCAGAATACTGATGGCCATGCGAAACCTATGACGAAAAGCTGTAATTTGTTATTACGCCCTCCATGTTCATGCCATATCTATTTCGCTCTCCCTCATTTACCTCATGACGGTTAATGGGCTGCAGTAGCAGTCTCTGATCTAAGAACCAATGTGGAGGGGTCCAGAAATCAAAGACCACTTCACCAGTGCCATTTGACATATTCCAACCGCCTTCAATACGGTCACCTCATTTGACTGTATGATGCGCTCTATCGGGGATCAGCTGATGTCCCGGGGAATATCCGTCTGGTGACTCTGCGCCGGGGCCGGACCGCCCGGCGCTCCCAGGATGTGCAGACCGGGTCTCTGACCGCCCCGTGGAAGACACGAGGGTAAGTCAGGTCAGCGCAGCAGCTACTGGGACCCTCGTGAGGCGGTCGGGCGCCGCATGACTTGGCTCACCGGCAGCTGTATTGACTGCGTCTTTTTGTGACGCCGCTCTTTTGTCTTGTTTCCGAATGTTTTGCGGCACATGTGCTGTGGCGTGTGACATGACATTTCTGGCTCCACTGGTCATCCGTGAAGCTTCTCAGGTCATCTGCTAGAGACATAATCGGCGGTGGGACAGCGCAGGCAGCGCTATGAAAAACGAACGGAATCCGTGGAAAACCAGGCCCCAACTATGGGTTTATCGAACGGCGAAGCTGGAATACTTTTGTTCGACTCCCGCTCAACCTATTCAGGTGTATACTGTGCAAGTTTTGACTTTACTGCTCTCTTCTTTAAGTGTTGACCGATGTAAGAGAAATGCCGACGTTTTAGTAAATCGTGTTATAGTTTTACCAGGGCTCAAAAGTAGTCGCACTTACAACAATGCGCTCTCACCGCCTGATTCTAGCGCGTCCCAGAATTTACTCCCCGCTGATATAATTGCGGCTGTGATGGGTAATTAAATAGACTCACATGGCAGTGCAGCCTGTGAGACGGCAATTTGGCGATGTCTCGCTGACCGGAAGTGCCCAGCTAGGTGCCTTTGGCGCCGTCACGGTGGCTGTCGCGCTATAACTGGAGCCGGCGCGCCGGGGGCGGCTGCGTTACGTATTCCGTCCGCGTGCTGCAGTCGGCGCTCCGGCTCCCCACAGACCGACCACAGACGCCGGAAGTGAGCGGTGGTTCCAGCCTGATAGTCGGAGAGCCGCCCGTCGCGCCGGCGCGGCGGAGACTGCGGCGACGGCTCTGAGTGTGCAGCGTCGCGCGCCGTCGGGCGGTAAGACGAGCCGGATCAGCCGCGCCGACTAGTGGGTCAGGGGTGACGCGCGGGGCGGCGGCCGTGACGCCGAGGTCGGTCACCACCCCCGCCCCCGCCGCGGCCCGCGCCGTCGCGGGACCCTCGCAGACTGACTCACCGCCAAGGGGAGGAGGGGAGGATGGGGGGGGGGTTGAATAACTGGAGTGGTTCAGGAGCCAAATGTGTTTGGCCATTAGTCCAGTAACGGTGGATCAGCAGCTCAAACCAAAATCATAGCTTAGACGCTTGGATAACGGTTATAATCCCTAAATTACCTTACACTCTGGATGCCATGAACGCAGTTTTTCGTTGGTGATTTGGCTTCGTTACCGTTTGCTGATCCGTTTTGTATTGCCTGTCGAACATTAATGTGACCTGCTCGAAGTTATACTTGAACACTCTTCCTTAATTCTTTCAACAATTAATATTTTACTCGCAGGTTTCAGATAGGGTAGACCGGGGCAAGTCGCCCCGCCGAGGTAAAACGCCTCACCGATGTTTCTCGGAACTGGCAGAGTTCTGGGGAAACATCCTCTCTTCTATAAAACATGCACTATATGATCATTATATGAGCAGACTGGAAAGACATTGTGATGACTCTTTCGGGAAATATAGCCAAAAATGTGTTTTTTAGTGTTTTTTATGTTTTGCTGTCAGATTATGCATCATGGCGTTCTTTTATGTCCACATCAGGTTAACGACTTTTTTGTATTTTGAACAACTATTGTCTAACGCTTATCATGCCGGGTTGGTTCATGTTAAATTATGTCTTGCTGGAGTGCAAAGCGTTGTTCTGTGACCGAACTACGTGATGGGGTAAAACGCCCCAGTAGGTCGCGGGGCAAAAAGCCCCATGGGGCGTTTTACCTCATGTGTTGTTCGGGCTACCCACTTTCTAATGTTCGGTAGCTGGCGAACAGTAGGTTTCTATGCCTTTATGTATATTTTTCTCAGCAACTGGATGGCAAAGGAAGTATTCTGTAAACATTTGCATTGCAATAATTTATTATTTGGTCTTATGAGGCAGGTGAAAAACCTGCTCATACAATAGTGTCATAGATGAACACCTGACAGGATGGAATGTGCTAACTTCAGAGCCGTGCCTCCAGAGGTCTAACGGACCTCTCACATAAGATTAAGCCAACTACCATGTTAAATCTGTAATCTAAAGTATGGGGCTACTAGCCCCAGGCCGTGGGGCGTTTTGCCCTGGGGTTGGGGCAAAATGCCCCATTTGCAGTTGCTTCACAAATCACTTCCTAGCTTGGAGTCCGATCATATGTGAATGAATTTGAGGGGTGCAATTTAAAGTAAAATGTCCAAAGAACGCATTGAGCACAAATTTGGCCTTCCAGGTGATGTGGGACAAAATTTATGCAGCAAAATAAATTATCTGGGGCGTCTTGCCCCAGGCTACCCTATTCCTACTTTTCATGCTTATATTTATCCCATCTAGAATTTCAATCTTATAGGGATTTCGTCAATAAAGATATTCGGTTTTCTGCGATATTTTGCCATAATTTCAAAGGGTCATTGCTGGACATGTAAATACCTGACGCTGTTAAATTCGCAAATTTTTGGTAGCTTTGTTGACTTTAACCCGCGCACCGACGGGGGTCTGTGCCAACTTAGTACCGACGGGGGGGGGGGCGGATGACCGCCCCCCCCTGAGATCTCGAGAACGAAGCAAATAGCGACAAGCGGTAAACGGCATCGGATACGCACGGACAAGGTCTACAATTTTTACTAAGGTCATTTTCAGGTCAGGTCAAAGATGACGTCACAGGGATCGAAAAAGTCAAAATGGCGGCGCTAGATATGGAGAGGGTTTTTCTCGAATAACTTTCGAAGTAGTCAAGATAGGAACAAACGAAGGGCACCATCGTGATCCTCTCGTCAATCTGCATCGAATGATATATATGTTGACCTCGAAAGGTCAAGGTCAAAGGTTGACCTCAGGTCACGTGACCTCGAGGTCATCATGTATATCATTCGATGCGTCTTGACGAGCTGAACACAATGAGACCATCCGCGCGGCTGTATCTTGTTCCCGTAAGGAGTTATTGGCAAAAAACCTTTGGTGACCTTTGATGACGTCACATGACCTTACAGCTGCCCAACAGCAAAACAGACCTCAAGGTAGTGAAGGTTGATCGTATGTGAAGTCATGTATGGTATATGGGGCCATTCCGACCCGTTTTAGTGGTAAAAACAGGGAGTTGATTTTTCCCCCATTGACTTATAATGGGGAGGTCGCGAAATTGACCTGACCTTAGGTCACCGACATCAAAATTCTGAGATATACAAATTGTAGCTACTAATGACCTAATAACATCCTGCGACTTTCAAAGGCCTCCGACATCTACTGTAGCTCTGGCACGGTGACAAAGTTGCAAAAAAGTGACTTGAGGTTGGGTCATTCAAAGTGACCTGGTGACCTGACCTTAAAAGTTAGGAGGTTCAAACTTGCACACCATGTGTAAAATTGATGAGAGAATAGTCATACCAAATTTCGCGGCGCTGCGCGCCGCGGTTTTCCCGCTATCCGCGAAAAACCTCAGGGGGGGCGGATATCCGCCCCCCCCCGTCGGTGCGCGGGTTAAATTTGCAGCACATAGCACGATAAATAGTATTTACAGATAACAGTACATACATCGCTTGTGTATAAAGCAGCACTATACAGCAAAAAAAAAATGTTTAATTTACACAAGCTTGAGCTAGCTTAGTAGATGGCAATTGGCAATTAGGTAGGTAGGTATATAATAATCGTTTAGAGACACAATCCCCTCTACTCTGAAATTGGATAATGTTGATGTTGATGTTGATGGCTTTCTCCTTTTTCTTTTGAGTTGCACTGATATGTCAAGCTGTTCAAAACAAAGCAGTACATCACGACTATACGTAGTACAGTACAAAGCACGACTATACGTAGATCGTTCTGAATTTTAAAAATATGAGATTCAGATTGCAGAGATCCCGCAGTTCATAGTGCTCACTGCTCACAGCCCTTCACTTCTCTAAAAGAGCCTCAAACCGATCTCAGAGGAGCCTATGCCCGAGCAAGATCACCCGTCAGTTTCTGAGGGCCAACATTGTCTCTGTGGGCCCCATGCTAGTCTCAGAGAATCTCGTGCTGGCTAAAGACGGCTCCAACGGAGGAAAGGTTTTGTACCTGCAGGCAAGTGAATGCAGTGGGTCAATGAGATCCAAACTCCCAAAGACCCACAATATCTCCCTGAAGTATCCTTTCCCCATTTTCCCACCGCCACCATGCATCGGCGCTGCTCCACGGACCCACCTGTATCCCGGCGCGCCGGTCACTGGTCAGCCGAGGTCAGCTCAGGAGTCCGTCTGCCCGGGGCGGTCGCTGGGGGTGCCACGAGCCGAGCCGGTGCCGAGACTGTGCTGGCCGCCGCTACCACCGTCGGGAGCGCCGCTCCAGAGCTCTTCACGGCCCGGGTCGCCGCCGCCGACTGCCGACGCGACGCCACCAGTCCGGGAGTACACCGTGTGACCGGTCGGCGCGACAGGTGCCGTCGGCGCGACGACGTAAACGAACTCGACCGGCGCGGTCGGCGGACGGGCGGGCGGCCAATCTGTCACGGCGGCAGGGGGCCACGGGTCAATGTTCTGGGTCAACACGGAGACGGACTGGTCGGTGGCGGTTTTTTTCGTGTTTGCAACATCTGCAACTTCTTTGTCCTCCGAAAGTATAGTGATGGTTCTCAGTGGTGCTGGAATGGCTGTCTTGGAACGCGACGGCTGGCCATGCGATTTCGGTGATGGTCGTTAGTCGTTACCAATTCTGTTACTTCGTCGTAAAGCAGTTTTTTGTTCTCAAGATGAATTTTGACGGTCAATGAACGTCATAACTGGTGTTTGGTTGATGTCATCAACATGTAATAATCCAAAACATTGCTTCTGATGGTGAAGTTATATCAATTTGCGGTCACTGAACGGCAAATTGAGAGCGACGTCCCCTCAATTCCTCCGGGCATTGAATCATTGAATAATGATGTCTCCACCAAGTGACATCAAGCAAATAACGAAAATGAAAAGAGAAAAGGAGGAAATGGTGAGAGCACATGCAAACCTTTTGTCGAGATTCATGTTGCGCTTGGCAATGGTAACTTTTGTCGTTCTTTACGTTTCTCATCTCCCGCACAAATTGCAATTTGTGCGGAATTCCACGCATCAATGCGTGGATTGATCGAATAGAATTTATTTAAATGACGTCGAAAGAACATTCTAATTTCGACTGAAACGAGAAGCCGACGTTTGAGCTGTTTGCCTACTCCCTTGCCATTTGCTCCTGACACAGAAATCCTTTTCAATCTGTAGCATGAATGACGTTTATGTCAGAAATACTCAGGTGGGATATTGATTACGCTATGCATGTAGGGGAGAGCGGGGCCAGTTGAAACACGGGGTCAGATGAAACATGGCTTTATTTTCAACAGTATGCAACATATGGCGTTGCCGACACCACTGCGCATCCGCGCTTGACCACTTCCTTTGTAAACGGCGTTTGGGCGGCAAACGGACGGTAATTTTGATTTGACACTTGTTTTTGTGTTTTTGAGGGGCGTTTGGGAGAAATCGTTCTTATGAATATTTTGTGATATCTCATATACCTTTGTTTGCTGAAAGAAGAACTCCTGGCTCCGGAATAACACTTTATTTGGCCCTTCATTCAGCATGATGCCGTCCCTCCAGCTCGTTTGACATGTGCTTTACGGCGCGTGCGAGATGGCGGGAGCGGATGGGGTCAATTGAAACGCTTCTCTGAGGGTCAGTTGAAACAGGGCCACAGGCCGTTTCAATGGACCCCGGTGACCTTTGCAATGGTTATTGTTCAGGGGCTGTAAACATTAAAGGAAATAGTCCACCTTTGAAATGAGCTTTAAAACTAAAATAGTAGTTTAATAGAGCTCAATTTTTTACCCCTTTTTCTCCAGCCTTTTGCTTGAAAGCATCCTATAGCCTGAGATATTTCTCATTTTTCTCATCCGCCCATTTTACCATAGTCTATGTACTTTATGTCACCTATTATGAGGAACTTTGCACTTTTAGCTTTCCAACAACCTATTGAATGTAGCATTTGGAAAAGTAAACTGGACAAAATATCTCCTTAAGAAAGTGGCCTTAAAGAGGAAAACATCCCATTGTTAAGGATAGGTGCAATTGACCCCATGGGCTGGTTCAATTGACCCTCGCATCGGGGTCATTTGAAACGGGCGTAGAGCTGTTTTATAAGCATGCGTTTGGCAGCAAAATATGTTTGAAACATAATTTTACATATCTTAAAATAAGGCCAAAAGAGCATATTTTTTCATGGCATTGTGCATTTTTCGATATGACAACTAGATCTCGCTGTGCATGTCAATATATAAAAAGTGGTTCAACTGGCCCCGCTCTCCCCTACTAGTAGATATGACCAACGTTTATTATGGGCGTACGCTAAACGTCTAACGATGGATGAGACTTTTATGTATGCATGTATGTATGTATTGCTTATCTTTGGAGAAACCACACAGGCACTTACACTCCAGCGTCAAGCTGGAGCTGTCTTATTGCTGGTAATGACGGACACCTGACCTCCAGCTCTTGACGGATGGCCAGACTGAGATTGTCCCCCTGCCTTGTCATGTAACCTTAGGCTTATCCGAGCTTACAGTGCTATAACATCGGTTTTATCCCTCATCTTTCAAATGTCGATCGCACCAAATTCAAAAGTATGCTGTTGCGGAGCGGCATTACTCAAAGCTAAGAGCTCGTAGGGATTCCTTACAAAGCCATGTGTTATTATATCGAACTGGTAGGGCCAGCCCACTGAACAAGTGGCTAGTGATCTGGAAACCCGAATGTACGTAACGGTATGATACCAATTACGCTGCCGAATCGGTCGGCGAGTGCAGTGACCCTCGAACTCCAGCTCTACGCAGCCAATGACTCATACCAACAGGAACAGGCCCTTATCGAGATAGTAGTGCTTATAAATAGTGAGGATATGTACATACTCGCGAAATGGTTAAACATTCTGTTGAAGGATGTGTTCGGAAGTTAAAAAGCCATGTAAAATTATGCCGAAAACAAACCAGAAACCTCTTGATACCGACTTTTGTAACACGCAAGTTGCATTTGCACACATGTCTTTTTTTTAATTAAAAAGTTGATTGCAGTCAGCCCCATAAAATCATTCCACTGTCATCATTCACGACCTTAAAACATTTATACTCATTAAGTTATTTTTTATGTAGAATTAGCTATACAATATACATCCCCTTTATTCTGAAGGCATGTCAAAGTCGTGAGGCACATCAAAGCGCGACAGACCGAGCGCTTTGAGTCACTGCTCGGATGAGTGATCGAGCCGTGCGCTGGAACTGGTGCATGTCTAATCCTACCACAGAGCAGCAGAGGAGCACACCGGGCGGATGTTACGTGACAACTGTCTGAGAGAGAGAGAGAGAGAGAGAGAGAGAGAGAGAGAGAGAGAGAGAGAGAGAGAGAGAGAGAGAGAGAGAGAGAGAGAGAGAGAGAGAGAGAGAGAGAGAGTGAGAGAGAGAGGAAAGGATAGAGAGATAGAGAAAATAGGAAAATTAAAACACGTGGTACAACTCAGTTCAAAGAAATAGAAAAACGTAAAGAAGATGCATGCTCGTACTACACATTAAACATGCAACGCGCGAAGATAGCGAGAAGAATGGAAGCATAGAACAGCTGATAGTTCAGATCAGATTAGACAGAGACGGGAGTCTATAGACCGAAGGTGGGACGAGGTGGACTGTCAGTTGTAACACGATGGAGAGAAGCGCCCCAGTGCCGCTCTGAGCAGCGGTTCTGTCCATAGTCCCACAGACGAGAGCTAACGGGGCGTGGCTGTGGGAGCTGCATGGTCCGACCCAGTGAGGAGCCTCATCCAACACAGTCCGCAGCTGTAGCCGAGTGCCGACCCAGACTGCAGCTGTGTCCCACCTAGTCCGGAGCTGTGTCTGATTCAGTCAAGAGTTGGGTCTGACGCAGTCCAGGAGGAGAGTCAAACTCAGCTCAGAGCTGTGTCGCACCCAGTCCAGAGCTGGGTCCTGCACCCAGTCCAGAGCTGGAGCCATTCTCCTCCGACCCAGTCAAGAACTGTGTCCGACACTGTCCGAATCTGGAACCGACCCAGTCCGGACAGATGGATCCATCCTCATCCGACCCAGTCCAGAGCTCAGCCGATACATAAATTATGCACTAAGCCGACCAGCTGACGACTCAGTTCGGGACTAAGCCGGCCAGACGACGTGCTAGTCCAGGACTCAGCACACACGCACACACTAAAAAAAAAAAACACGTCACGGCTTAGCGCAATGCAGATAATCAAATTAAATATATTGAGCGCTAATTATGTCTTCATTAACTTCATTTACCTTTAACGCGGAATTTGTTTGCCCCTGTTCCAAGGTAATACAAAGTCGACTAGCATATCAGTCATCAGAATGCGTTTCGCTGTCCATTATTTACTCTTTATCTCCCAGTTGAGGAGCTGCTGTAATTTGTTTATCGGATTGCGGTGCAAAGCTGGGTCAGCACAACGGCATTAGCACAACATACGCAGTTGCATTCATACGTCAGGGCGCATCAGGCAGGAACTTCTTCCGGCTCTGACGTGCCTGAGCGATAATCCTTCCTGATTCCCAGCACCGCCACTCATGGCTCCGAACTAGGTCTGCACGCCGTTCTGGCTACCGGTTTTCTAGTCCAGCATTGTGTTCGTCACTACCCCGTATCATCAGATAAGACAGCCGCCCGGTGGAACTAAGAAAGCCGACAAAGTTATGCCGGCGTCTAATTAAAACCCACCTCTGTGGGACCTGGCCGCCAGTGCAGCTTCACGGGCGCAGCCTTCTGTGGGACGGGGACACATCACTGGGAGAGGTCCCCGGGGGCGGACACCCGGGGGACAGGACGACGACCCCGACCGGCCTCGCTCTGACGTGAGACGGCGACCCAGGCCCATCGAGCAGGAAGCCGCCAAAGACGCGAGACCATATCTGGAGCTGCTGAGAGGTCGCTATCGGTGCGGTCATCTCGGCTGGCTGCAGAGTCAGTGACATGCAGGCAGCGATTTACCGGAAAACGTACATGGTCGTCTGCCAAACCCAACTGGCTAAACGGGTCGCGCTGAAGTGAACACAATTGGGAGGGTTGACGGCTGGCGCGTGTCGATACATTGGGTGGCCCTGCCAGAGCAGAGGAGAGCTATTTCAGGGCGGATGGTGCCTTTGAACTACAAACAGGATGATCGCATGTATTTCGGCTGACCTGAGTTCGGAGGATTACGTAATTGCTCGGTGAGCGTTGAACTCTGCAGTTGTTAGGTTCCTAGCCATATTCTGTTGACATGTCACGTTCAATTACAAGTAATTTTTATTCAAGCCACTGCACGCAAAGTATCTTGGCTTTACGAGTATGAATGACATCAATAGTGTTTCAGGATTTTTCCATGTTCACGTGCCTAGTTATTTGTTTTATTATTCGGGCTAAGAATACGAGTTTCGGCTAATTCGTCTCTCGTCCAGGGCTCCATTGATCTGGTGGTGCAGCGGATATTGGGCAAACTGGTGGCAGTGCCAGAGACTAAACCCCAGATTCGTGCGGAAAAATTAGGCCCACAAACACGATGTGACTCAAAGGCTCATGCATTGCTTAGCTAGAATACGTGCAAATATGCCTCATTGTTTTCCACTATTTTTAAAAGAAATACTTCATCAATCTTGCATTTATCTCTGTGTATGGATGCTTAATTGCTTAGATGCATGCATCGGTAAGTGGGTACGAGTCTTCCTAGATTGTATGAATGGCTTCCTTGCAAGCAATCCTTCAACCGGTTTCGCCTATCGCACTCCTGGCACAATTCATTTCTGTTTTTCTTAAGAAGTGTCCAAGTGGACACCACGACCAGCATTACAGAAGAAGTTAAAATCTAATTATATAAAACTGCACTTGATTGTCGGTCGTCTTTCATACAGCTTTCAGCGTTCCTGCAAAATACCGCCTAATCAATCTATAAATGTTTGTGATCTTCGGAACAATTTCAAGTGTTCGCGCTCTTGTGTTTTTCAGTCTGGACACAAAAGTCGGTCAGCAAGGCGCCACGTGTCGTCTTTCTTTGTAAGGGTGCTTGACACAGGCTTACCTCCGCGCCACATGGTCGATGATGACTGTTTTTCCTGTAGGACAGGTTATGATGGATGCTGCTAGTAAGCGGGTATGATATGATAGATTGTTTTATGGGACAGCTATCGTCTATCGAGTGACCAAAAGCGCACACCACAGTTCAATGTTAATGTTCTGTCATGAAATGTAGTCAAAGTATCATGGCAGACGGCAGTAATCTGTGCAGATGCATTACTATTCCAGATATCCGGTGGGTCACTGGCAACAAAAGCGCTACTTATGCAGAGCTGCAAGTACCGGAGTTGCTTCATCCATGACAGATTTCTCATAAAAAATATATTTTTACGTTGTATGATAGGGGAGAACGGGGTCAATTGTAACATTTTTTGCCTTTTATCATCTGGTGCAAACACGTTTGCAGTTATAAAGCTCTTTCTTTTATTTTCAGAAACTATGATGTTTTGTCTTTAAAATGCAGTTAAAACATTTCCGAAATAACTTCTTTTTCGGGTCAAAGTTGTTGTTCGAAAAAGTCAATTCAGCTGTTACAATTCACCCCAGATACGGGTTCAAAAGTAACACCACCCGGGGACAATTGTAACATGTTAATTTACAGGCTACAGCAACACAATTTTTTTCCAAAACTTTGATTTAACAAAAGTATTGAACACTTGTTCATCTTCCCAGACTTGATAAGGACGGTTCTTCTCAGGAAAAAAGGCCTAAAACCTCGCACTTATACAGGGGTTGGATGGACCTCCTCTCCCTTGGTTTTTCGCAAATAAATCGCGTAAAAAGCTGCCGATTGCGACAAAACTTACAGTTCTCTTAACTCTAGCAATGTTTCATCTCCCTTGAAAATTTGACGACTTTGACATAATGGCCACTGACCTATAACCTGTTACATTTGACCCCAGCAAAAATGTTACAATTGTCCCGGTCGCGTCTTGACATATTTTAGACGAAACTGGCGCAAAAAGATGTTGCATGTACAGCATTTAATGCTTTCAATTTATCGACAACAAGCCTGCCAACGCATACACAAAGTCTAAAGTCGATATCTTTTCAATGGCGGGAATGAGCTAATCAAATATAACGGAATAAAAATTTACAAAATGCTCTCAAAAACACATTACTGTGCACAGCCATCGACATACCCGGCACTTTCGCTTCAAACTCCGTTGGGAAAGGCAGTATAGAATAACGCATTTTCAGTCTGAACATCAGCTCATTCTATTGGTAAGCTTATGAATTATTAGCACTGTTACAATTGCCCCGTGTTACATTTGACCCCGCTCTCCCCTAATGGTGATAGAATCTGTAATCCCTAAATAATGTGGAGATTATGAGTGGTATATTACTATTTTTGATGTTTTAACCCGCGCCCTGCTGGGGGTCCTGGATTTCCACGCCCTGCTGGGGGGGGGTGTTTGAACACCCCCCCTTGTAACTCGGCTCCTGGGCTACGTAGCGATACGCGGAAGGCGGCGTTCGAAAGAGCGTCAAAAATAATGACGAAATCACTTCGGTCAATTTTTTGGTCAGGTCAAAGGTCAGGTCACCAGAGGTCATTGAAGGCAAAATTTCGCCGATTTCCAGGTCGAATGTCGAAAATTTCCAAGAAGCCAACGCATAACTCGGGAACCAATAGAGCTACAGCGCCGCGGAAAAGCGCATTCGATAGCCCTATTAACGCCCTTTCTGAGTAATTCTCTCAGATTTGACCTAACGTCAACGGTTTTGCCTGCAGGGGGCAAAAACTGCAAAAATAGCTGATTTTTTCGAAAACAGTTTTTCTGCAATAACTTTTGACCCAAGCCTTGTACGAGCTTACTTTTACCGGCATCGTGTTCCTCTCGTCAAGACGCATCGAATGAACTATAACTTGACCTTGAAAGGTCAACTTGAAAATTTGACCTCAGGTCAAGGTCATGACCTGACCGGAAAGGGTCATGTTGCATATCAGTCGATCCGTATCGTCGAGCTGAACACATCTAAGGCGTTTTCATCGCTCTAGCATGCCTCTATCAAAAGTTATTTGGGAAAAACTGTTGGATACCATTCGTGACCTAAGATGACCTCAGGGCATAAACAAGGGTCACGGACACCATTTTCAAGTTCAGTGTGTCTAAACCACTTGTAATTCGGTGTTTGGGAGTGTTTATAATGTCTTTCATCCAAAAGAGGCGCATTTCAATTTTCGCCCATTGACTTATAATGGGGAGGTCGCAAAATTGACCTGACCTTAGGTCATCGATATCAAAATTCAGAGATATACATTTCGTACATGCTATTGCTCTTAGCAATCGCTGAAAGTTTCAAAGCGATCGGTCACTCGGTGTAGCTATGACAGACATTGAAAGTTTTTATGAGGTGAGGTCACTTTAAGTGACCTGGTGACCTGACCTTGAATGACCTTGGTCTGAAATTTTCACAACATGTGTAGAATTGATGTATGATAAGGTGTACAAAAAACGGCGGCGCTCCGCGCCGCCGTTTTTGAGATATTCGCGAAAAACCACAAGGGGGGGTGTTCAAACACCCCCCCCCAGCAGGGCGCGGGTTAAAGTCAGTGGTGAGATACATAGAAGATAGGAAGGTTAACTTACCTATATGATAGTTATGCTGCGTGCTGAGATATGGCAATTATGAGAAGCGTCGGTTTCTGTAAAAGAATGAATGGCTGGGAAAACAGGTGCCATGTTTTCGTTGAATTCACATATATTAATTATAGACGTGCGCTTTTGATTTTTTTTTTCGCACTAAACAATCCAGTGTAGGTATTCAGGCAACGTTGTTCTATTTCCGTCCTATGCGTAGCTTCTATTGATTGACGAGATATTAATGTGACTGAACAATTTTCTAAAACTTTACTGTCACCCAATTAACCTGTGAATTATAATCTACCGACGTATCGACTTATGCCGACTGCATCATTGTTTTACTGCCAGCATTATTCATCTATGACGCGTTTATCGTTTTGTTTCGCAACTGCGGCGATAATGGCGCTGAGCCTTGGCGTTTGCGTCGGTCGCCGACCTGCGCTTTGTCCACGCGTGTATCGACGATAAAACTCAGTCGCAATGCTGTTCGGTGACTACACGTACTCACGATTGGTCGTCAGTTACGCGCGCCGTAAATCGGATGTGACCGAAGCGAGGAAGAAATAGCAATGCAGATTGGAATAGAAAATACTCAGGTTGAGTGTATCTGTTGAGACGTTTGCTGTAATATTGCCGTATATAAAGCTGCTAGAACCAAAGAAACATCAACGGCATTAAAGCGATGCTCCAGTTCAACAATCGTTTATATCGCTATTGCTTTAACCCTCGCCCGCACATGCCATTTTCCCATCCTAGAACGCACATGGGGGGGGGGGTGGTTGCCACCCCCCCCCCCACCATTTCGTTCCTGTTGGAGATAGAGCTTAGCGGTAAAGACCAAAAAGATTCTTTGGGAAGAGACGAATCCAATGATACCCAGTTTTACCTTCTCAGGTCAGTCATTGACCTTCCAGGTCAGGTCAAACTAAAAAATGTTGCTATTTTGGGTCACCGTTGGATATCAAGTGCGCTGCTTACCATATACCGATGACGATGCTGTTTTCTGGTGCCAAGCCAGCTAGAACCTCTTTGTCACACTACCCGACCAGATTTTTGCTGCTGAGGTCATGTCAGGTCAAGTTAGGTCAAGGTCAATTATATGTGTTTGTATGTCTGTGTGTGTCTGTGTGTATACTGATGTGTGCACCGATTGTTTTTGTGTCCATATTACATGAAATCATGATTTGAGAAGCTTTTACCAAAAATGCAGTCAAAAAACTTCACAAAAAGTAATTTCCGCTTACCTAAAACGCAATTATCTTAGATGACCTAGGTTGACCTTGACCTTGACCTTGACATCTGTACATCGTCTGACAACATGTTCCATGATAGTTGGGAGGTAAGACTGGCAAAAAAAGCCGAAATCAAGGTGTCAAAAGCTCACAAGGCCCATAGCCAGCGCAGGATGTTGAGAATTGGCCATTTGGGTCATGACATGACCTGAAAAACAAGGTCATATCTCCGAAACCAAAAATCACAGAAACTTGAAATTTTCAGTGGACATCAAGAAGGAATAGAGGAGCAGCTATACGAAAAATCAGCCTTCTAGCTCTAAAAATGTTGAGTGCAGAGCAGAAAGACTACCTGGGGGGGGTGGCAACCACCCCCCCCCCCATGTGCGGGCGAGGGTTAACATCCATTGACATTTGATAGCGCCATGTAATGTGTGGTTAGAAGAGGCTATACTCGTATGTAGAGTCCTTGCTGCATGTATAACCAACAGATAAGTTAAAACAGAAACTTTTACTAGCGATCACCTTGCCAGACTTTTTTTTTTTTGCATCTGATGCACCTAGACGTACGTAAGTTGGATTCAGCCTATGTCAATACAGGTTAGCACATGTGGGCAAGTGACGTAATGGCACAAAAAAGAGCTGCACAGAGCCGCAGCCATTAGAGGTATAGCACACTATGAGTGCGTTTATATAGGAACTTCCCTTATTGATAGAATAAAATAGGATGTAGATTGTAGGTACATTATTTCGTATTTGCGATGCATGTATATTGTATAGGGTATACAAATTCAGATGCATTAACCACTCTGAATATGTAGCTTGATTAGATGGAAAATAAAGACTATGCATAATTGAACTAGTTCACGTCAAATGCATTCAAAGACATGTATGTTTTATTAGATGCATAAAGGAAAAACAATCGTGTAAGTCTTGCCGTAGCAAACGGTCGGCATTTAAAGCTTCCGCTTATCAATGGTTATCTGATCAATGACCTCTCCAGCACGTCTTCCATTCAGGTCACTGAATCCCTGGACTTCTCGTACGTCGGCGGTGCTCGGACCTCCATGTCAATGTCTGCGGTTTTTCGTGTTTCGGACAGGTTCTAGCCAAGAAAGGCCGGCAGTCGGTCAGCGGAGTGGTTTGTAGTCTGATAGTTTGGGATGATCGCACAAGATACTTTGACAGGTGCTGGCGCCTGTCCAAAGAGCTGGACAATCCCGCAGTCATTAGCAGCATCTGCTACCCGTCTCAGCTAAAGATACCCGAATACGGAGGGGACCACGGACGGTTTCCATTAATATCTCTCACTTTTGTAACATAAAAAACGATATATTGATTGGTAGTTCTTCTTTCACGAATAAAAACGCCAGCCTCGTCGGATAGTTAGGTGACTCGTCAGCCAGTGTTTTCTAAAAAGCTTCTTTTCCTGTACAGTTTTCCCGTTCTTTAAGTACTCGTCTTGAAAATAAAACATATTCTACCTAGCCCGACTCTGCTCTAGTCCTCATATCTGGTCAGTTCCATCTTGTGACATACTTGTTTTACAATAAAACAAAATGTAAAATATATTTAATATAATAAAAATATAATGTAAAATATAAAATACGTCATGGCTGCAAGTAGAATGACCATTGCAGTCAACCAGCCTAAACCTTCAATTGAGAAATAAATGATCCTGATACTGAAAGTTTCACGATTCTTCTATGTAAATCAGGCTGAATTATACGTCTCCTTGAAAATTTACTCGCCGTTATGTCATCGTCACCTTCATAGCAGAATGATGAATCATTGAACACCGTTAGTTAAACCCGCGCCCCGTAGGGCTATCGGTGGACCCTACCAACCGTGGGGGGGAGCGTTTCACCCCCCTAAGATCTCGTAAATTTACCCCTCCCCCCAGGGAGATCTCGGAAATTTATCCCGCGCCCCGCTGGGAGGGGGGGGGGCAGAATCTGCCCCCCTCCCGTTTTTCGCCAATAACTTCTAAACGCGTTACGCCAGCGACGTCAAACTTTCAGTACCTTATCATACATCAATTTGACACGTTCCCTGAAAATTTGAGCAAAATCCGTCGGAAAATTTTTGAGAAATTGACGTTTTAGTGACGTCATGTTCGCCATTTTCGCCTCAAAAACGGCAAAATTTCAAACGCCGCTAACATCTTCATTTTTAAAGGAATCAAGACGTAACAAAAAAGGTTATACGTGATTCTACTTTGTCTATCAAATGGCTATGTCGGTTTTTTGAAAATTTTGGATTTTGGCCAAAATTTTTCCAAAAAACTGACTTTTTTGGGAAAATATTTATAAAATCCAAAATTTTGAGCTTATCGAAAAAACCGGAATATATGTCAAAGAAGTGGTCTATGTGCACCTACATACAAATTTTTAGAAGAATCGGTTCAAAAATGTGGGAGTTATTCAAAATTTTATGACGTCACGACACACAAAAACTTTGAAAAATGATTTTTTTTGGAAGTTCTAGACCTCGTACGGAAACAAAAATAGCACCATTAGATTCGCCGTGAAAAACTGCATCGAATAGACACCTTTTTAGGCCTTAACAACCAACTTCAAAATTTGACCTCACTTGACCTGACCTTGACCTGACCTCGACCTGAAATTCATCCAGAGGTGGTCCATATCACTTATTGAGTGTGCCTATTGAATTCCATGAGTAAAATGACCCATAAAACATGTGTCGCACATGCCCTTTTCTATATTTTGTTTTTGGTGACCTGACCTGACCTGACCTTGACCTTGACCTTTGAATGACATTGTGTGCAATGAATATTGTCTTGGTAGTCTAAGAACACGTTTTGGGCAATCAGTCTCAGTCCATTCTTCGGCAACTACGGTGCAAGGCCGATACTGTAGAAACTTGTATTTTGTACCCTTGACCTGACCTTGACCTGACCTCTGACCTACTTAAGCAAAAAAATTTGGGCTCTTAAGATCCGCCTTGTTGAGAGCTTTCGATTGCCGTTTTCCCCGTCTTTCTACGACCATCGGTTCGGAAGTTAGACAGGGGGGGCAGAATCTGCCCCCCCCCCCCAGCAGGGCGCGTATGGCTGAATAGCCCAGCGGGGCGCGGGTTATCAGCCGATTTTCAACATTCAAACGGCGTTCGATAGCCCCACCGGGGAACTACCTTGTGACCAAATTTCATTGACCTCGGTCCAACCGATGACGTCACAGGTCAGGTCAAAGGTCGCATTTTCACCGTTCACAGGCATTTCAAGAAATGTGTTGTGAACTTGAATAAATTTGTAAGTCATTAAAAATCACCGATGGTGAATTATTCGACAAGCATACATTTTGCTATCTAAGGTCACTGATACCAGGTCAGGTCACAGAGGTCAGGTCACTGAGGGTCACATTATGGAAGTGTCGTGTGATACATATTTTTATGGTCCATTTTACATGACAAATGCGATTATGTGGGTCGTCAGGCAACCTTTGGGACCAGTTAATTAACCCTCGCCCATGTAGGGGGGGGGGTTGGTGCAACCCCCCCCCTGAGGTTTTTCGGAAATAGTTCAAAAACGGCGGCGCGCAGCGCCGCCAAATTTTGGGTACCTTATGGGGCAAGCCTTGCGCATCTTTTGATAAAAAAAATTTGACCGGGTCATGTCAGGTCACGGAGTTATGACGTCACAAAGGGAACAGCCTCCGGCCGGATTTTCACAAACTGAGTGCCAATGCCCGAGGTTTCCTGCCGGTGGTACGGACATCGGTTGATGGATCGTAATGAAACTTCCCATGCATGTTGGGGCAAGTATTGGCTATCATATGGTATAAGAAACTTGACCGGGTCAGGTCAGGTCACGGAGCTATGACGTCACAAGAGGAACAGCGTCCGGTACTATTTTTGAAAAGCGCCCGAACCACTATTTTGCTAATTCTTGTCACCTCAATGGGAATATGCAGCAATATTAGCTTCTATAGGGAGCAAATGGACCTTCCAAATCCAAAAATACAATCAGATTTCAAAAATTTAAATTTTGATTTTTCGAATTTCTGCCGCCGACTGTGACCTTGCCGACTTCCGGCGCTCCCAACGCGCCATTTTTAGAGCTAGGGAAACGAAATACATACCAAACGATAGAGAATTGATCAAGGAACACGATAGTGAAGGTTTCAAGTCGATATCTTCCACCGTTTTGCCGCAATCGCCGCGGAAAGTTGAAAAAAGTCTATTTTTCCGAAAATTTGACCTTTGACCGGTCAAAAGTAGGTCAAATGTTGACCTAGGACCAAAAAATATACCACCAATCGCGAGATCTCGGCGAGAGCAATCCGTTGGTCTTTTCCGCTAAGCTCTACGACGCTCCGTTTTCAAACGCCAAGGGGGGGGTCGCACCAACCCCCCCCCCCTGCATGGGCGAAGGTGGCAGATCGCCGTTTACGGGCGAGGGTTAAGGTTACGTTCTGGTGAAGGTCAGGTCAAGGTCAGGTGAAATTGGATCAAATTTCAAAGTTGATATTTTGCATGAAACGGGTATCGATTCGATGCAGCTAGTCACGGGGAATCTGATGGTGGTCTTTGTTTTGCACTACGTGGCCTAGAATTGCCCAAAAATTTGGGGCCATCATTTTTGAACAGTTTCTTCGCTATAACTTGGCAAAAAAAAGATATCGATCTGAAATTTGGTATGTAGATAGAAGACCGGGTAGGTGCTATAATATATGTTCCGTTTTTTTTTTAATTTAAAGAACTTTTTTGGATATTTTGGCTAATATATCAATAAAGATTGGGGTCGAAATCCTAAAATTTTAAAAATCCGAGATCACAGTTTTGTAGCCCATTTAATTCTACATCTTGTATGCCCTGATCATTTTTCTGTAGCTTCAAAGCTGTAGGCCTGACAGTTCTCGCGAAACCTTTTTTTGAGTCGAAAATGGCAGAACATGACGTCGACGTTATTTGTGGACAGCCTCTGAAAAATTGTTGGTCATAATTTGTAAAATTGATGTCCGGAGTGGTCCGGAAAGTTTGATAGCGATATATGCAGCCGTTTAGGAGCTACCCACGAAAAGGACAGGGGGGCGTTTCGGCCCCCCTTCGGGGCGCGGGTTAACCCGCGCACCGACGGGGGGCGGTTAACCGCTCACCCCTTGATGCTCTTCGCAAATAGCGGAATAACCGCTACGCGTAGCGCCGCGAAATTTATCATGACTTTTCCTCATCCATTTTACACATTGTGTGCAAGTTTGAACTTCTTACGTTTCAAGGTCAGGTCACCAGGTCACTTCAAATGACCCAGCCTCAAAACACTTCCTCAACTTTGTCACCGTGTCAGAGCTACAGTAGATGACGGGGGCCTTTGCAAGTCGCAGAATGTAATAAGGTCATTGATAACTACAGGTCATTGATAGCTACAATTTGGATGTCTCGGAATTTTGATACCTACGACCTGTCAGGTCAATTTCTTGACTTCCCCATTATAAGTCAATGTGGGGGAAAATCGACCCGCTGTTTTTTCTTCATTAAAACGCGTCGGAATGGCCCAATATACCATGAATGACTTCAGATACGATCAACCTTGACTATCTTGAGGCCTTTTTTGCTCTTGGGCAGCTGTATGGTCATGCGACGTCATCAAGGGTCACCAAAGGTTGTTTGCTAATAACAGGAACGAGATACAGTCTTGCGGATGGTCTTATTGTGTTCAGCTCGTCAAAGCACATATAATGATATATATTATGACCTTGAGTTCATGTGACATGAGGTCAACATTTGACCTTGACCTTTCGAGGTCAACACATATACGATTCGATGCAGATTGACGAGAGTTGATCACGATGGTGCCATTAGTTAGTTCCTAGCTTGGCTTCTTCAAATGTTATTCGAGAAAAACTCTTCATTTCTAGCGCCGCCATTTTGACTTTTTGACCCCTGCGACGTTATCTTTAACCCTCGCCGGCACAGGCCATTTTGAGTCCTTCGACGGCACAAGGGGGGGGGGGGGGTTGGTACGACCCCCCCTCGCGTTTGGCCCCTGATCGAGCTAGAGCTTTGCGGAAAAAACGAGCGTGTTGCCCGTCACGAGAGGAAGCCGATGATACCCAATTTTAACCCTCGCGGGCCCGGGGGGGCGTTTTTCGCCCCCCCTGGCGAATATTTGCGATAGCTCCCGAACGCTTAGGGATAGGAAAGCGAAACTTTCAGTACCTTTTCTCCCATCAATTTGACATCTTCTGAAGTAAAAATTTTGGACCTAGCCCCCTTGATGACGTCACAAGGTCCATTTTTCTAGACCCCTGCACGGCAAACTTCGGCGTCACAGACGCAAACTTCAAATAGCTGCTAAAAATAGAGTTTTAGAGATAAAGACAAATTACGAGCACGGTTGTGTAGCGTTTGACCTAGAGAAAAATAGAAAAATAGTTTTGGTGACCTGAGGTCAGAGGTCAGGTCAACGACCCCGAAATGTGGTTTTAGTTTTTCGCAAATAACTTCGACAAAAATGGTCCTAGAGCTACGGCAGTGGTACCATCGCATTTGCCTTGTCAAGCCGCGTCGAATGATCTATATTTTGTTCGGAAAAGGTCAAGTTTTATGTTGACCTCATGTGACCTCGAATGACCTCTGGTTGACCTTGACACATGGAAGGTCGTTTATGATGGATTTGTACCCGCTGATCACGAATCTGGCATCTATTTTCCTCTAAGCCTTCATTTAGAGCTTTCGGATGGCAAAATTGTCTTATTTATTATGACTAACTTGAATTAGTGAAATAGCCTCTAGCAGGGATACTCTTCAGTGACCTTGACCTTTGAGCAGCCTTGTATCGTAAGAGGAACCACGAATAGGGAACTGATAAGCCTCAAAACATTTTAAAACATCTTGAAAGTTAGCATGCAAGATGTGCGAAAAAGTGCCAAGTTTGAGGTCAATTTTGAGCGTGACCTTGACCTTGACCTTTAATTTTGAGCACATTTTCGGAATCCTCAGATTCTCTTCTTTCGTTTGACACCCAATTTTGCCGGTTTGATGCCGCCTGCCGTCCTCTAGAAGGCTTACTTTGAGATCACTACACATGTGCCGGTTTTCGCCTTTGACCTTGACCTCTGACCTTGAAAATTGACCTGAGGTCAAAAAATTTAGGTGTTTTAGAATCGTCTCGTAAGGACCTTTCGTTTGGTATCGCTTTTGTTTCCGTAGCTCCCTTATTTACGGAGTTAGACAGGGGGGGCGAAAAACGCCCCCCCCCGGGCTGCGGTGGTTGGGATTACCCCCCGGGCCCGGCCGGGTTAAGGTCCTAGGTCATCGGATGACCTTCCAGGTCAGGTCAATGACCCGAAAACCGGGAAAATCGGGACCTGTTAGAAAGTCGTAAAGTGTGGCTGCTATGCGGTTTTCCGGGGTGCTGATCACGAATATCGTGTTAGTTTTGATCAGAAATGATGTCTTTAAGCATTTAGACCAGGTCGGGTCAGGTCAGGTCAGGTCAACCGGTAGGGGTTGTGACGGGTATTCGTAATACGTGTCAACCGCCTCGGACAGCTTCGTAACACGTTACGAAGGCACCAAAACTACTTCGTAAATGTTCAAATGGTTGCTAAATTCGAATTCAGCTCCAAAAACTAGCCTAGAAACATGTAAAACTCGAAAAAGTGAACCGAGGTCACCCGAGGTCACCAAAGGTCAATGACCTGATCTGACCTTCAGGTGACCTTGACACCCACCCTAATGCATGGGAGCAACATCAAATCACATGTTTGAACGTTTGAAACCGCGAAAAGCTTGCAAACGCGCGGCTTTTACGCGAGTTATTTGCGAAAAACCTTAGGGGGGGTGCATCAACCCCCCCCCCCCTGTGCCGGCGAGGGTTAACCTGACCTGAAAATGACCTGTGTAAAAATTGTAGATCTTTCTTCGTTCTCGAGATCTCAGGGGGGAGAACGGTCACCCCCCCCCCCCCGTCGGTTCTAAGATGGGGTGCGCGGGTTAAGATATGACATGCGACAGAATCAACAATTTTATTGCAAGACTTAACACTGAAAGAACAGCAGAGACACATGCATACTTTAGAGTGCAAGCGCACGGCGCTTTAACTCATACACATACGCACAGTTCCGACAACAAAGTCGGCTGTAAATAAATTGCAGTCGACATATTGACGGGCAATATTTTCATGTTATCCGGATGTTAGAATTATTACAAGCCATATCCTCCGCGCCTGCCTGTCAGCCCACCACGGAACAGGCCACCTGATCCGAAAACTCCGCCGATGCCTCCAAGGCGGTTGAAGCCTCCAACTCCTCCAAGCTGGCTGAAAGCTCCACCGCCTCGAAAGCGACGACCGTATCCTCCTCCGAAAACTCCACCAATGCCTCCAAGGCGGTTAAAACCTCCAACTCCTCCAAGCTGGCTGAAAGCTCCACCGCCTCCAAAGCGACGACCGTATCCTCCTCCGAAAACTCCACCAATGCCTCCAAGGCGGTTGAAACCTCCAACTCCTCCAAGCTGGCTGAAAGCTCCACCGCCTCCAAAGCGACGACCGTATCCTCCTCCGAAAACTCCACCAATGCCTCCAAGGCGGTTAAAACCTCCAACTCCTCCAAGCTGGTTAAAACCTCCAACTCCTCCAAGCTGGCTGAAAGCTCCACCGCCTCCAAAGCGACGACCGTATCCTCCTCCGAAAACTCCACCAATGCCTCCAAGGCGGTTGAAACCTCCAACTCCTCCAAGCTGGCTGAAAGCTCCACCGCCTCCAAAGCGACGACCGTATCCTCCTCCGAAAACTCCACCAATGCCTCCAAGGCGGTTAAAACCTCCAACTCCTCCAAGCTGGTTAAAACCTCCAACTCCTCCAAGCTGGCTGAAAGCTCCACCGCCTCCAAAGCGACGACCGTATCCTCCTCCGAAAACTCCACCAATGCCTCCAAGGCGGTTGAAACCTCCAACTCCTCCAAGCTGGCTGAAAGCTCCACCGCCTCCAAAGCGACGACCGTATCCTCCTCCGAAAACTCCACCAATGCCTCCAAGGCGGTTAAAACCTCCAACTCCTCCAAGGCGGTTAAAACCTCCAACTCCTCCAAGCTGGCTGAAAGCTCCACCGCCTCCAAAGCGACGACCGTATCCTCCTCCGAAAACTCCACCAATGCCTCCAAGGCGGTTGAAACCTCCAACTCCTCCAAGCTGGCTGAAAGCTCCACCGCCTCCAAAGCGACGACCGTATCCTCCTCCGAAAACTCCACCAATGCCTCCAAGGCGGTTAAAACCTCCAACTCCTCCAAGCTGGTTAAAACCTCCAACTCCTCCAAGCTGGCTGAAAGCTCCACCGCCTCCAAAGCGACGACCGTATCCTCCTCCGAAAACTCCACCAATGCCTCCAAGGCGGTTGAAACCTCCAACTCCTCCAAGCTGGCTGAAAGCTCCACCGCCTCCAAAGCGACGACCGTATCCTCCTCCGAAAACTCCACCAATGCCTCCAAGGCGGTTAAAACCTCCAACTCCTCCAAGCTGGTTAAAACCTCCAACTCCTCCAAGCTGGCTGAAAGCTCCACCGCCTCCAAAGCGACGTCCGTATCCTCCTCCGAAAACTCCACCAATGCCTCCAAGGCGGTTGAAACCTCCAACTCCTCCAAGCTGGCTGAAAGCTCCACCGCCTCCGAAGCGACGTCCGTATCCTCCATAATGGCTGCCTCCGAAAGCTGAGCCGATGCCTCCGAGGCGGCTGAAGCCAGAGGCACCGAAGGCGCCTCCTCCGAAAGCTCCACCGATTCCTCCGCCGGAGGCAGCAGCCGCAGCCACCAGACAAGTGAGGAGAATCAGCTGCAAAAAAAAAACACGCAGGTGTTATGGAACCAAAAAGTCGTTCACTCAAGTTATCAGAAATAATTTGGTTCTACTTTGTGAATGTTGTTGTTTGAAATGCAAAAAATGCAAACAATGGTATTACATGGAAAGAGATTAATTAATTATCAGCTAAATATCTTATACATTAGATTCTGTAGATTCTGAGCTGTGACATAAAAGTTGTCGCAATCCTTTTGCCCAATTGAAGCCAGCTTTTCACATTGGGTCGGTATGTTTTCAAATTTTGCATTAGCTTATATAAAGCGCAAAATAAAATCACTACTTTTTGTGCATTTACCTAACTCATATAGTATCATATCCCTAGAAGACTTGAAGGTACCCAATATATATGTTAGGCTGGGTTAAAATATGTTTCAACAACACTGAACTCCAAGCCAAAAAAGACGAAATCTCATAAAATTATATGCTCCCCTGAACAAAGATAAGCTGAAGATTTTTTCGACTCATCACTCACGAAACACATCCTGTAAACAATTTCTATTTTTTTAACCATAGCACTTATATGGGTGCTGCACAGGACGTCGGTACATACACATAACTAACGTTGGGTCATTTTGCTTTATTAGGGTTATGGGTGCACTCTGTAGTATATCCGTATAACCCAGAAGCTTTTGATTACAGAAGGTTCAGTTTAATGATTCAGTATTTGACCTATTCTATGGTCAAACGGAATTGGTCAGATTATTCAATTGTTTACTATACGTCAACTATGTTTCAATTATCTAGCGATTTCTTTGCCATGAGATAAGTAAGTTCATGTATTTCCAGCCTTCGAATATCGTCACTAAGAAGTGGCACCAAAATCGGCTGTAATCAGCAAGGAAAGGCTTACCTTCATATCGGTGGCTTTGGAGTTCAGTTCACTGGAGGGAGCTCAGCTGAATGTGAGGTAGAGTCACACAACACTTTCCCTTAAGTATTGTTTGCAGTGAGCAATAAGCAAGGTCACAATTTGATCTCGCTGCAGTATCCCGTATGGCCCCGCCCTTCACTTCTGCGCAAATCCCCACTCGTCGATCACGAGTTGTCTAAAAATCGTGATGATAAATTTCAGATCGGATGTTGCAGGCATGACCTGGTGACACTGCTGCCAGTTTTATGCTGGCTCTGTTTCCAGTGGCAGCGCGGTTTGTGGAAGCCGCTTCACATGAACATGTCATAAGTCGGAGGGTGGGACCGCTGCCGAGTCGATGAGGGGGCGGGGAGGGACTGCAACGCCGCCGCGCTGGGTGCAAAGTGCCGCTGCTACCTCACAAAAAGTGAAGCAATACAATATCGTGCGGCAGCTCAAAACTCTGCGGCCGGAACCATCGTTTGTCATATGTCTTTTTCGCCTTCTAGATGTGAATTCAAAAATATATGCTGATAATTATCACGTAAGCCACACACAATTTCGCAGAAAACGGACGCTTATGTGCGCCTTAACCCGCGCACCGACGGGGGGGGCGGATATCCGCCCTCCCCCCTGAGGTTTTTCGCGAATAGTGGGAAAACCGCGGCGCGTAGCGCCGCGAAATTTGGTATGACTATAGGTACGTACCTTCATCAATTTTACACATGGTGTGCAAGTTTGAACCTCCTACCTTTAAAGGTCAGGTCACCAGGTCACTTTGAATGACCCAACCTCAAGTCACTTTTTTGCAACTTTGTCACCGTGCCAGAGCTACAGTACAGGGTGTCCCAGAATTACCCGGACATTGTTAATTAGCGTATAAAATAAGGCAAACATGATTGCGTTTTTTTCTTTTTATCGTCCTATATGGTCAACTAGGGTGGCTGTGAAATAGCACATGCAATAGGTACGCTTGTTACAAGATCAGCCGACAATGATTGAAAATGCCAACCATTGCTGGTCTCAGTTGTTTTACGGCTCTCCCGAAACTGGGTGAAGGCCTGTTTTCTTTGACCTGTTGCCGGAGGATAATACGATCATATAAGATAAACTTAACATCAAAGTGTTCCCGGGTCATAAGGCTTTATCCCCCAAAACAAAAATTGCTACCTACACCACTTTTGCCGCGTTTTTTACATCTGAAGTGGAGAAGCTCCATGTCTGAACATGGCGGGACCTTTGGCTTCCAACAGATTTGGTTTCCAAAACAAACCCGTTCATGGCCATTTGGTTTACGGCATCCAGTTTTTTTTTTTACTGGTAAAATATTACCGCAGTAGTACTCTGTGCTAACGGTTGTCTTTGGGCCATCATATCAAGCCCAATGAGTGCACGGTGGCTCAAAATGTCTCACAATTTGATTTTCGACGGGTGCCTGGCCGTCTCTGCTGTTGGGGCGTTGTAGCCATCTGACGTTCACACACGCCTTTTTCGGACGGTTCAAATGACAGAATACCTTCGTTAGACCTTAAAGTGTGCTTCAATATAATTTTTTGTTTTATGTTATATTTTTGGGATGAATTGTAGTGATTTTCGCTGCTTTTCCCGTAGTTTTTGCATATTTTTCAGGCGAGGGACCCCAAATTCCAAAATTTTGCGAAGATAGTGGTGGAAAGTAGACTGATGTTCTTTAGATAATCCTGATCTATCGTTTAGCTAGTTTTTAGCTAGATCAGTGACGTTTGTTGTCCATGACAAGCAACCACCCGTTTGACAACTGGTGCATGGCCCTTTTTGGCCGAGCCCAAGCTTGTCAATCAGGTTTATCTCTTCCTCTCTTTGGCTTCGTTAGCTGACATAATGGCGCTTTGCTCAATCCTAACTGCTTGCAGATGAGCTGCTGAAGCTCTCCAGCAAAAACCATGCCGAAAGTCCGTTTACAAAGTTGAAAACGGGAGTTGATTCACCATGGTTGCCTATTAGTGGCTTAAGCTGAAAACGGAAAAGGACTACTCTTACTTGACTCTGGATAATACTTGACTCGAGTCGTTACCGGTCACCAAAAGCACACAGTCCCCAAGCTCGATAGCTAAGGGATATTTTATAAAAATATGATGCTTGTATATCATTAAAATCGAGCGCAATCGTACTTTTAGCCAGAAAATAAATGTCCGGGTAATTCTGGGACACCCTGTAGATGTCGGAGGCCTTTGAAAGTCGCAGGATATTATTAGGTCCTTAGTAGCTACAATTTGTATATCTCGGAATTTTGATATCGGTGACCTAAGGTCAGGTCAATTTCGCGACCTCCCCATTATAAGTCAATGGGGGAAAAATCAACTCCCTGTTTTTACCACTAAAACGGGTCGGAATGGCCCCATATACCATACATGACTTCATATACGATCAACCTTCACTACATTGAGGTCCGTTTTGCTGTTGGGCAGCTGTGAGGTCATGTGACGTCATCAAAGGTCACCAGCGGTTTTTTGCCAATAACTCCGTACAGGAACAAGATACAGCCGCGCGGATGGTCTCATTGTGTTCAGCTCGTCAAGACGCATCGAATGATATACATGATGACCTCGAGGTCACGTGACCTGAGGTCGACCTTTGACCTTGACCTTTCAAGGTCAACATATATATCATTCGATGCGGATTGACGAGAGGATCACGATGATGCCCTTAGTTTGTTCCTATCTTGACTAATTCGAAAGTTATTCGAGAAAAACTCTCCATATCTAGCGCCGCCATTTTGACTTTTTCGACCCCTGTGACGTCATCTTTGACCTGACCTGAAAATGACCTTTGTAAAAATTGTAGATCTTGACCGTGCGTATCCGATGCCGTTTACCGCTTGTCGCTATCTTGCTTCGTTCTCGAGATCTCAGGGGGGGGGCGGTCATCCGCCCCCCCCCCGTCGGTGCGAAGTTGGCGCAGACCCCCGTCGGTGCGCGGGTTAACCTTTGCTGAAGTGTACCTGCCATGTTTTAAGAATAAAATATTTTGCCTGAGGTAAATTGTTAAGAAAAATGTGCAACAATATCGAACAATCTTTCGGCCGACCTAAATATCATATCACGCACTGGACTCTGTAACTGCCGTGTCGAAACTCGGGCTGATTCATGACGTCACCACCCCCGTGTATCGAGACTGCCGGGCGCACGATCGGAGGAATTTCCTGCGCCGCCCGAGACTGGCCAGCCGGGACCGGCTCTTATTCACACGGCGGTTGGCCGCTGTGACCGCTGGCCATGCGTCAGAGTCAATTGAGCATTGACTGGGTTGATAGAGACGGTGCACGGAGCAGGAGGGCCCGGCGCCATTGCAGAGCAGCGGTGACGGGGACGGGGGCGGGGGTTGACCAGAGACTGCGATAAGAAGTGTAGAGATAACACTACATAGAGACTGCGATAGGGAATGTGAGGATAGCACTAGAAACTGCGATCGGGAGTGTAACGATATAGCACTAAAGACTGCGATGGGGAGTGTAGACTGTAGAGATGATACTAAGGACTACGGTAGGGAGTGTAGGCATAGCACTACAGACTGCGATAGGGAATATGAGGATAACACTAGAAACTGCGATAGGGATTGTAGAGATAGCACAAAAGACTGCGATAGGGAGTGGGGGAGACTAAAGGCCTGGCTACACTATGCGTTTTCTGCGTGCGTTTTTCTGCGTGTTTGCGTTTTTCTGCGTAATATCGTTCTAGAAAGAAGTTATGAAGCCTTTACATTAGTTGTGCATTAGTTGTGTACAAAAGTTAATATAACTCTTATATTAACTTAAATTTAAGATACAAAAACATCACAAAAACGTAATATCGTTTATTATTCTAAAACGATATTACGCAAAACACGCAAATCCGCAAAAAGCGCACGCAGAAAACGCATACCTAGTGTAGCCATGCCTCACTTGAGACTGCGATAGGGAGTGGGAGGTTAACACTAGAGACTGCGATAGGGAGTTCAGAGATAGCACTAGAGACTGCGATAGGGAGTGGGAGGTTAACACTAGAAACTGCGATAGGGAGTGGGAGGTTAACACTAGACACTGCGATAGGGAGTGGGAGGTTACCACTAGAGACTGCGATAGGGAGTGGGAGGTTAACACTTGAGACTGCGATAGGGAGTGGGATGCTAACACTCGAGACTGCGATAGGGAGTGGGAGGCTAACACTAGAGACTGCGATAGGGAGTGGGAGGCTAACACTAGAGACTGCGATAGGGAGTGGGAGGTTAACACTAGAGACTGCGATAGGGAATGGGAGGCTAGCACTAGAGACTGCGATAGGGAGTGGGAGGCTAACACTAGAGACTGCGATAGGGAGTGGGAGGTTAACACTAGAGACTGCGATAGGGAGTGGGAAGTAACACTAGAGACTACGATAGGGAGTGGGAGGTTAACACAAGAGACTGCGATAGGGAGTGGGAGGGTAACATTAGGGACTGCGATAGGGAGTGGGAAGTTATCACTAGAGACTGCGATTATGGCACATATCTAGCTACCTATGTTGCGAGGGTTTACATAGCCTTGGTTGCGAGGATTATATACAACACCGCATCCTGAGCAAGTAGCCGGTCAACCGTCAAACAGCAAACAATGATGACTATTAATGTTGCAGACACTCGAAACTGCCAAACAGCTATAATCAGGTCGTTTGGCGAAAGACTAGGTGAGCCGGCAGCGCCAGGGCGGACGGCACGACAACAAAGATGAATAACTTCGTGACGTCACTATAATAAGTCAATGGGGAAAAATGAAAACTGCTATTCTGGCGCCGGGAACGATCTCCAACTATCTCAAGCACACATAATCGTGATTTGGTGCACTCCTTGCAAGGTTAGATGCGTCACTTTTGCAATGTTGACCTTGCGTGACGTCATTTATGACGTCATCAAGGTCATATTAGTTTTTCGTTAATAACTCTTGATCAAATTGAGCTAGCGAGTCGGGAAAGCCACCAATGGACTCAGGAAAACCTGCCGAATCGAATGATATGCGACTTGACCTCATTCGATAAACTTCGTGACCTGGGGTTGCTGACCTGACCTTGACCTGAGGTCAACACCCCAAGTTGACCTGACCCGGACAAAAAGTATATCATTCGACGCGTCTGAGCCAGGCGAACACGGTGCTGCCAAACTCGCGGCTCTGCGGCCGTTTTTTTGCAACCAAAAACTGAACCATACCTTGGGGCACTTGACCTGACCTCAGAGGTCACCGGTTGACATAGAACCTTAAAATCGGGTACCAAGCTCTGCGTCTCGTAGCGGCACACACGCTCGTTTTTTCCGCGACGCGCTAGCTCTACCAGGGGCGAAACGGCGAAGGGGGGGGGGGGTCGTACCCGCCCCCCCCCCCTCGGCCGGCGCGTATGTAGAAAACCAATAGGTCCGGCGAGGGTTAACACTAGAGACTGCGATAGGAAGTGGGAGGTTAACACTAGAGACTGCGATAGGGAGTGGGAGGTTAACACTAGAGACTGCGATAGGGAGTGGGAGGTTAACACTAGAGACTGCGATAGGGAGTGGGAGGCTAACACTAGAGACTGCGATAGGGAGTGGGAGGGTAACACTAGAGACTGCGATAGGGAGTGGGAGGTTAACACTAGAGACTGCGATAGGGAGTGGGAGGTTAACACTAGAGACTGCGATAGGGAGTGGGAGGTTAACACTAGAGACTGCGATAGGGAGTGGGAGGCTAACACTAGAGACTGCGATAGGGAGTGGGAGGGTAACACTAGAGACTGTGATAGGGAGTGGGAGGTTAACACTAGAGACTGCGATAGGGAGTGGGAGGTTAACACTAGAGACTGCGATAGGGAGTGGGAGGTTAACACTAGAGACTGCGATAGGGAGTGGGAGGTTAACACTAGAGACTGCGATAGGGAGTGGGACGTTAACACTAGAGACTGCGATAGGGAGTGTAGAGATAGCACTGAAGACTGCGATAGGAAATGTAGTTAGATGGTGAGACAATGATTTGCATGTAGTGTTCCACTCCATAGTTCTGTTTGTCGTGAGAACAGTATGTAGGCGACATTCAATTCAGAGCCAATGAGTCTCTGCTTTTGTCGTGCGAACAGGGCACCGGTTGGTCGTTCTTGCGCGTCAGACATCGAAACAAATAGAGACCGTAGCGGCCCTGTGGGAGCCCACTGGATGCATGCATTCAACAAAAAGCGACAATCACGGTAGGTGCCTTTGTTTTCGACCAGGACGGTCGTATCCATTGACTATTTCGACAGCCACCGACTCAAGTGGATTGAGTCTCAACTAATGGAACTATATTGAATCGCTAGCTTAAATCAACATAGGTACTGAACTTAAACGCTTCCTACGTAAACGCTTTTAGCACTACAGTACAGATATCACCTTTTTAACCCTTCTTCGAGCTTCTCCAAAATGATCACCTTCTCTAAGTACAACCGAACTCCTTTTCAGTTTCGAGCAGTGCGTGGATTTTCCGTTGGCCGTCACAGCCGCTCGGCAGCTCCCACGCGCGGCGGACGGAGCGAGCGTCGTCTCGTCCCAGCACACTGGCCCCCTTCTCGCGCCAGCGGCCCCAAAAGCCGCCACCGCACCGCGGATGCTGGACTAGCGGACCGCATCGGCCGCGATGGAGGTTTGCATGGGACACTTGTTACCTATCTGACGGGTGACTTAATTGTTACTTTGGTGGAGAACCACAATGGCCTCCCAGAGTTCTAGACTGATCGGGTGTATCAAATACTCATGCCGTTGGACTTGTGGGATTAAATAAAGAACATGTGATCAATAATAAAAACTTAATACGCATTTAATGAATATCCAGGTAGTTGATTTTCGACTTTTGGAGCTTACGCACCTATTTAGCCTCGCAAGCCTCGATGGCCAGTCCACTGATAGTTCTCAATGAGCCTGTGGGCAGACGCCTGTGCTCATTACTATTGACCACGAGTCGGCAGCCATCTGATGGAGTCATCTGATGCCACGCGATGCTGCGGCCCCTGCGGCTCTCAGTCTTTATGCAGGGACTGGGGCAATGGTCCGTGACGGTCGGAGCATTGATCCCAGACGGCCATCCTGAGATCCGCGCCGTCTGCATGCAGCATACCGCGCAACGCTGGCTAAGAACATACGCGG
This sequence comes from Amphibalanus amphitrite, assembly GCF_019059575.1. NCBI lineage: Eukaryota > Metazoa > Arthropoda > Thecostraca > Balanomorpha > Balanidae > Amphibalanus > Amphibalanus amphitrite. Next base: position 181,887 of record NW_024881525.1, on the reverse strand, counting down.
CCTTGGGCTGGCTAAGCTATTTTTCATCTTCACTCTATTGATGACTTTATCAGCGCCGGTCTACACGAACTTTGTGTATGTATTTGTAAATTCGTTTGTGAAACTGTAGATCACTGATCAGGTGATGCTCGTGTATAGGTTTGTGTAGTCCGTATCCCTAACTATATCATTTTATTTACTAACTTTAAAGGCAAAGTAGCCCAGAGATATTTTCAGCCTTTAGCCCAGTGATGCTAATGCTACAGCTAAAATTTACCGACAGAGGACATGACTACAAGCATGTGAAAAAGGAAGCAGTGCTTTCTTAACCCGCGCCCAGATGGGGTCTGCCGAGCAACGCGGTCTGATGGGGGGGGGGCCATTTTGGCCCCCCCTCAGATCTCGAGAACCACGCAACATAGCGACAAGCGGTAAACGGTGTTGGATAGCCCCAACGGGGAACTACCTTGTGACCCAATTTCATTGACCTCGGTCAAACCGATGACGTCACAGGTCAGGTCAAAGGTCGAATTTTCACCGTTTACAGGCATTTGAAGAAATGCGTTGTAAAATCGAGTAAAATGCATTTCATTGAAAATCATCGGTGGAGAAATGTTCTTCAAACACATATTTTGCTATTTGAGGTCACTGATACCAGGTCAGGTCACAGAGGTCAGGTCACTGGGGGGGTCACAATATGAAAGTGTCGTGTGATACATGTTTTATGGTCCATTTTACATGACAAATGCGATTATGTGGGTCAGACAGACTTAAGGGCCAGCTTAGGTCACGTTTTGGTCAAGGTCAGGTCAAGGTCAGGTCAAGGTCAGGTCAAATTAGGTCAAATTTCAAAGTTGATATTTTTGCATAAAATGGGTATCGATTCGATGCAGCTCGTCACGGGGAGTTCAATGGTGGTCTCCGTTTTGCGCTACGAGGTCTAGAATTGCTAAAAATTGAGTTCAAAAATTTGACGTCATCAATTTTTAACAGTTTTTTTGCTATAACTTAGCCAAAAAAAGAGGTATCGATCTAAAATTTGGTATGTATATCGAAGAGCGTAGGGACTATCACATATATTCCGGTTTTTTTCGAAATTCGAAAAAAAATTGGAAATTTTTTGAGTTTTTCTAAAAAAAATCAATTTTTTTTGATTTTTTGGGGTCAAAATCCCAAAATTTCGAAAATCCGAGATAGCAGTTTTGTAGCGCCGTCTTTTCTCTACACAACCACATAAAGAACTTTAAAATTGCTTGTTAACTGTAGAATTGGTGAGCGTTTCAAGATGTCATGTTTTTTGCTCATTTTTGCTCGAACATGACCTCAGTTTGACCTCAATAACTCCTGACCTGAGGTGACCTGTGACTTGAAATTTTGTGTGAAGGTGTCAAATTGATGCCCGGTAAGGTACCCAAAATTTGGCGGCGCTGCGCGCCGCCGTTTTCTCGCTATTTAAGAAAAACCACAGGGGGGGCCAAAATGGCCCCCCCATCAGGGCGCGGGTTAATGGCGACCCATTTGCATGCAAGGCGTCCTACGCTCCTTCAGAATGTTAATTGCTAATGACGAAGAACGTTCATGCGTATATGATGACAAATGTCCGCAGTCCTTTTGCGTTTGTTATGAATCTTAGCAATGCCCAGGCACAATGTTATGTAACGACTCCAAATATGCATTGAGCTCATTACCATTGAGCAGTTTCTTCGAGTACTTTTTTTGTCATCATCGGCCCTTCGATCATTTGGCTCTGCTTTGTTCAGGTAGGTTAATGTATCCCTTTCGTAGTGATTTTAGAATCATGATGACTTGATGCTTGGCACGTTGATATTCAATATGATGATCGATCAAATCAATAGGTTTCCATTCAGTTTTCCCACTGGTCTACCGTTACCAAAAATGCCATCATAATTCACCTGTTTTGTGAAGTGTTGGATCTTGAATGAATCTATTCTGATGAAACTTTTCAGAAAGTGTTCAAGTCTTAAAACCTAAGAAGTAAGACGTAGCCTTTGTGTCAGAAAATCTGGTCACGACCACAACTGACATAAAAATAAGCGTTTATAACTCAAGAATCAGAGCACTTAGTGCCGTTTCATCACCCTAATAGTCCTATCATATTTTCGTTTTTAATCGAATGAGGATCATTCTCCGAACCGGTATGGTGTGACAGGAAAGCACCTGCACGTGGCGCGTGAGGAATGTTTGTGAAAATGACCTGGCTGTATCTCGGGATAGTCCAGGTCTTCTGAGATCTGAGAATGTTATTATTAGACGAAGACATTACATTGATGTAAGCAAATAACATGAACAATATATTTCTACAGCGCCAGCCATGACAATGCACTGGCAGCCGCGTTTGCCCGTGCCCTCGGGACCAGACGGTTGCTCGCCTGTCACGGCGCAGTATGAACACAAGCCCGGCGCCACTGCCAAACGGCCGGTCCAGTTATTTTCTGGCCCCCATCACAGCGCCATGTCCGGTGCCGTGGGGTGCCGACGGCCGTTCTGAGCGGCGTCCCCACTCGCTCCCACCAGCGCCACTGGAGTGCGGACATCAGGCCCGCCTCTGTGCCGTCACAGCCGCTCAACAATGCCCGCCCGGCAGCCCGACGCCTCCCCACCGGCGTCCGGAACGGTCCACCCTCTGCAACACTGCGCGGAAGTGACGACCGCACACCGGAAAGACGGAATTTCTCGCGGTCCGGGTCTGTAATGGTGCGCTCTGGGTGCGCAGCGAAGCGCTGTGCGCGGTCAGAACACCCCGGCAGTGCCGTGTTCCCACCGCGCGCGCGCGTGTCGCGTACACGGCTCGTCCGCTCAGCAGCGTCTTCGCTGCCACCGACGTCTCCCACGCACCGACCTGGGGCTCTGCACGAGGGAGTACTGACCCGTCCGCCCGCGCCACCGCGGCCGGGGCCGGGCCGGGGGCGTCTGTCCACCCTGCAGCTGTCACCGCTGACCCATAGGTCACCGGCCGAGCTGCGGGGTCGATGACCTGACCTGCTCTGCAGACCGGCAGCCGTCACCGTACCATGTACACTCACCTACTAAGTGATGTTCGCCCCCCGACGGCCCAGCGTTTGACTGGAGCGGTAGACTGCGCCGCCTCACACCCAGGTTCAGCGGTACAGTATATCCCTCTGGCCTCACGCTCGGCACAGACGCATTGGGCTGGGTCAGGGACGCGCCGCGCTGCGCTGGCCGCCTTACCACTCATTACGGAGCGAGCGAAGCGAGCGAAGTCTTACGTAGAATAACGGACATTTCTGAGTATGAGCGGCCGGCCGGCCGTGGTCACGCTTTTGCGATGCTTATATCTCAGCAACCACTTGACCGATTTACATGCGGTAATTTTTGTAGGGTAGTTTCATTCCTTCTACCAAGTATTGGACTATTTCCGATGCATGTGGGTGACCTCTTATGCACGTGGCACGTGCAAAACGAAGAGGTGTCAGTTTTGTAACAATTGCAATATCTCGGTAACTACTGGGCCGATTGCGCTGAAACTTGGCATGTAGGTAGGCACCCACTAGGCAATGCATTTGCATGTATCACAGTTGGGGTGCTGCTGCACGTGCGCACGTGCAGGGGTCGATTCCAGATCTCGAGAACGGCTGGACCGATTGCGCTCAAATTTGGTACGCGGTTAAGGACCGGTTAGCAGGGTGCCGTGCAAAAGTCAGTTGGGGCCCATTTTGCACGTCCGCACGTGCAGGGTGCCGCTACCAGATCTCGAGAACGGCTGGGCCGATTGTGCTCAAATTTGGCACATCGCTAGAGACCGGTTAGTAGGGTGCTGTGCACAAGTCAGTTGGAGATACCCCTCGCGATTTCGCACGTGCAAGGCCCACCCTCTCGCTCGTTCCGTTAGTCGCCCCAAAAGGCGTTATGCTGGTTTTATTTTTATAGGTGGAATGCGTTGGCGGTTGAACCAGCACGGCTCGTCGGAAAGTCATTTCATCCACCAAAGAAACGAAATATACCGCTCGAAAGCTGACGGTGAGCTGATTCCAAAACAGTATTTTATATAGAAATTGTTCGATGGCCTTTTTAAGAAATTGCGTTTTTGTAAAACGGTAAAAATCTTTTATTTTATTCAACGAGCTGTCCAGGACAATCTTTAAATCATAGTCATGTTTTTTTCGATTACCAGTGAAAGCTGAATGCCAAAAGAACAATATGTAGCGAAAAAGTATTCTGAAATATTAAGATGTGTCTCTCACAGCCGGCAACAAGGCGCAATCACACAACTCAGTGTCACGACGGATCAAAGTAAGCCACACAAAGGCGTCAAATGACCCTTATCGACGCGCAGACCCGGCGCTCTCAGCTGTCTGACGGGCCACAGAAGAGACGTTTGGCTGTCGCCCTACTAAACAGACGTCATTTTTGTTAGTTTAACAATTCAAGTCGGTACTTTTCAGCTGTTCAGGATACCTGAGAGAAAGATTCATTGCTCTGTCATTTTCACATCATGTATGAATTTGCATTTGTTTTTGTCTACTTTGCTCAACTCAGCTAGGCATTATGCCCATACAAGAAGAGTTGGCCGCGCTGAGCTGTCAGAGGCTGTATCGGCTTCAACTGGTCAGAAGTGGGGGTAGCGCCCGGCGGGGTGGGGTAACCTTCGACCGGTCGCAGGGCCAAACAGTTGTCACTGGTACAACCTCTGACAGTGAAAACCCGCTAACTTTCCCCGCGCGGGCATTGAGCGCAGCGGGACGGACCAAAACCTGTATAAGAAAATGTAAGTTAAAGTATGTTGTGGGTCTAGCAGAAGAATGAAGCTTCTTCACCGGTATCCTGAAAAACTTCGATAGTGATATGGATCGTTAAACAAACAAATATGACACTTGTTTAGTAGGACGAGACTCGAACGTATTCCGTGGCCGGTCAGGCGGACCTAGCGCACAGTGATGCAAATGGGGTTGACGAGTGGCTATAAATACCAAAAAAGGCAAGCTTACCAAACCGAGTAAATCACTATATGGCTAACCAAATAAATGTCGCATCTGAATCACATAGTTTTCATATTTTTGTCAAAACCGGCCTCGTGTATGATTGTCAGAAGTCGTGACATTTTCTATGTCGTAAAATGACTGTTAGATACTTGCAAGTTCAAACGCCGCTAGCGTGCGTTCATTTAATACAAACTGCAAAAATTATGCATTACAATGATTCCTAAAGCCTGCTGCTTCTCATGCGGGGTCACAAAAAGCCGCATCTGTTCTGGTTTGGCGGTCATCGAATCATTTGTCATCATGTTGCAATCGCAGTTTTTTACTAAAAAATATTTGCTTTCGTTTCACCTACAGCAGTCTACACAGTGTGTGCCCGTTAGTGCACCATACCATAGCATTCCCTAACCATTTCTGAGTCACACCGTGAAAGAATTAAGGCGCTAGCACAGGGCAGACCGACGCTATTGAAGTTTTTGTCCGTTGCGGTCGGGTGTCGCAGTCGGGGCGGATTGCTTTCACCGCGGATTGCAATTTCGACAGACGTTTAACTTTGACCTGTTATAAGAAGGTCAAATATTGACCTTAACTCAAAAGTAATATGCTCACTCGCGAGATCTTGTCAAGAGCAATCCGTTGGTTTTTGTCGCGAGGCGCTAGGACACTTCGTTTAGGAACAGCAGAGGGATGCACCGACGAAACCCCGCTGTGGCCGCCCGCCCGCGGCGCGGCCGCCCGGGCCGACCACCGCGCCGCGGCACCCGACCGCAACGGACGAAAACTTTAGTAGCACCGGTCCGCCCTGTGCTAACGCCTTCATTCTTTCACAGTACGGCTCAGAAATGATTAGGGAATGCTATGGTATGGTGCACTAACGGGCTCACACTGTGTAAACTGCTGTAGGTGAAACGAAAGCAAATATTTTTAAATAAAAAAACTGCGATTGCAATATGATGACAAATAGTTGGATCAACGCCAAACCAAAAGAGATACGGCTTTTTTGCGACCCTGCATTAAAAGCAGAAGACTTTGTGGACCATTGCCATATATATATTTTTTGCCATTTGTATGAAATGAACGCACGCTAGCGGCGTTTGAAGTTGCGAGTATCTGACAGTCATTTTACGACATGGAAAATGTCACGACTTCTGACAATCATACACGAGGCCGGTTTTGACAAAACATGATAAGCATGTTTTTCAGACACTCCAAACATTTGCCTGACTGGCCATTTTACGATTTATTCGATAAGGTGAGCTTGAAATTTGGGCCTTTTCGGTATTTATGGCGTGAACCCCATTTACATCATTGTGCAGCGGTGGGTCGGCGAGTCGATAAGGGTCATTTCACGCCGTCTGTGTGGATGACTTTGATCCATCGTGACGCTCAGTTGTGTGATTGCGCCCTGTTGCCGGCTGTGAGAAGCGCATATTAATATTTGAGGATATTTTATTGCTACATATTGTTTCTTTGGCATTCAGCTTTCACTGGAAAACGAAACAAACATGCATATGCTTTTTTAAGACTGTCCTGGACAGCTGGTTGAATAAATAATTTTTACGTTTTTACAAAAACACAATTTTTGAAAAAGGCCATCAAACGATTTCGACAAAAACACATTTATGACATCGGCCCACCGTCAGCTTTCGAATGGTATATGTCGTTTCTTTTGTGAATGATTTGACTTTCCGACGAACCGTGCAAGGCAATGCCATGCCGTTCATCTCATCCGGATAGGCTACAAAACTGCCGGTGCAGCTTCAAAACACGGCATCCTTCTGCCTTGCCCTCAGAATCTCTGAACATCTGAACCACTCTCATGCTTATTCGAAATTTCCTTCCTAATTTTCCTTCTCCCTTTCTTATAGTATGCCTAATACGAGGCTCATTATAACTATAACTATGTTTATTGTAACTATGTTATGAAGAATATGGAATACCTTGACGGCTAGATTGGGCTGTGGTCCATGTCGGCACTTTGCAGCCCATTCATGGCAATATTTCACATTAATATTATCAAAATATTATCTCTATATTCTCAAAAACCCTCCGTGGTGGTCCGTAAGCGAACCCTACCTGTGGCCTTCACAAAATGGTCGAAATATCTGGCCGTTGACATTGGTCTAGAGAGAGAGTGAGAGAAACGGTCACGAACAGCTCCTTGGTTCTGTCAGATGCTGGGATTCGCTGACCACCGGCGCCACGCAACCACTACACTCAGCTGTTTTCTCCGAAGCGCCAGTGAACGACCTCGCGACCTTCGTTCTCCCCTGCCCGTAGCCAAGCTGTGGCTGAACAAATCCGTCAGCGCTTGAAAGAACTGCGCGGCAATGGAAAACAACCCCTATTCCGCTAAAAAAAAAGAGTGAGAAAAGCAACAAACCCAAAGTCTGCTCTCACTTCTGTGTTGGCCCGTCTCTTGTGTCCTGATTATTTATTTAATTGCTTATAAAACGCATCAATCATACATCATCACGAGACCCACCACCGCCAGCAGCCACTCGCCCACAAACAAGTGCAGCTTTGTAGGATAACAATATAAACTTTATAGGTAATATAGACTATAAAAACTTTATTTATATTGTCCGCGTATAAACTTCGGCCCTCGGGACCCTGCTGGTGGTTCAAGTCCCTAACTACAGGCACGTGGTTATGCCCCGGGGCTCCGTATCTCACTCGCTACTGGATTCCGTGTGGGTTCCCTCACTTCGAACCGGTCACATGACTTACCTCGCCCGAGGCTTGGTCAAGTGACCCAAGCGCAGACTGGGCGCTGCGGTGCCATGGGGTCGCGACCTATCGACACTGCAGCCGGCCGGGCCAGGTCAGCCCGCGGATCCGTGGCGCTGCGGTATGGCGTCGGGCTGGTCTTTGAATTGTCGTGTGTTCGGATCGCGCGGGAGTCTTTGCTTTTCTACAGAAAGGAGATCTGTGCTATTGTAACTTGACAGCTGATTGGTTAATAGCTTCGTGTTTATCGTTGCGTGCCTTACCTGTTTAGTGTTTATGCGTTGCATTTATTTTAATTATCAAGAATAGAAAATCATACCTATTGCAGCGACTTGCATACCTACTTAGATCCCAGATATTTACAACTGCATAGACATGTCATTTCCTAAATGTTACGTAAATGGTGTCAAAGGTGCCGCCAACATCTCTGCTCGTTGCACCAATGCAATAACAAGGACCATTTTCACTTAAGCCTGCATTTGTAAACTGTAGGCCAAGGCCCTACCTGTCACACATAATCTGGCACCCCTGACCTGTCTGTTTTTTTTTGGGGGGGGGGGGGGGGTTAGGCCCTTTCGGTCCAATGAGACCATTTCAGAGCCGGGAGGATGATAGGATACAGGGGGAGACATTGGTCTGGGCAGGCACCCTAGTGAGTCGCCGGGGCTGAGCCCGTCCAGAGGACAGGCCACCCAGCCCCACGGCACTCACTGCACCCGGCTACGGGGTGCGCTCCCTCGGGAGCAGCGGTGCCACTCCAAGGGAGCAGCCCGCATGAGATAAAGTTGCCTGTCCAGCCCGGAGGGAGGTGCGGCGTGGAGGAGAAGGATTTCAGTATCCTGAGGATAGAAGCACGGAACGGTGACCCCTGACCCCACGGCCGTTAGTTTTATCCTTGGCTCCCGGATCTGGCTCCGCCTGTGTTTGCAGTGTGGAGTCCTTCACCACCAGTCGGTCGGTCACGCGACTGACCTAGCCCGAGCCCCGGCTATCTGACCAGAGTGCGGGCCGCGTGCCGACTGATAGTTTCGCCCACAATTGATACACCTCCGCGGCTTGCGACAAACTTATCTACTTTCAAATTGGGAGTCCGTGCCTTGGTCTGTGCGTATTCCGTGGCGTAGCAGCAGGGTGTTGGACTATGAATTGGAGGGTTGTGTGTTCGGGCCACGCTGAGGTGATTGCTTTTGTTAGGAACTTGTTTTTCCTAGCGCGGCATTAAATTAATTCTTGTCCTCCTCGGGACGAAGTCATCATGCTCCTCACGTTTCCCTTTCCAGACGGCGGTCACCCCACCACACGACCGGTGCAGGTGACGGAAACTCCTCATTCGATTACACCATTTCCGGGGTGACCGTTTGAGCGGCAGGACGGGCTGTCCTATCGGGACGTTCCCATCCCACTATCGGTACGGTCTCTGCCGCTGCGGCACACCCTCGTAGGCCCGCGCAGCCCAGCGTTTTACGCCCGTGGAGGTGTATCGAAGTCAGCGAAACGATCAGTCAGCACGCGGCCCGCATTTCTGTCACCCGGCCAAGCCTCGGGCTAGGTCAGTCACGTGACCGACCGACCGGTGGTAAATGACTCACTGTAAACACAAGGCGGAGCCAGGTCCGGGGCCCACGACCTAAAACTAACGGCTGTGGGATGACAGCGTATGTATCAATTACAGTTTGCAATTGCAGGGCAAAGCCTGTGTAAATGGTGGAACGTGCGGAGGTGTTGGCGGCATGCCTTGACACCACTCAACATCCTTGATGACATCGCTCTGCAGACATAAGTAACTGGGCTTTATCTAATGAAGTCGCTGCAATATGCTTCCTTTCTATACACACTAGTAGATAATTTCAAGTAATGCTACGCGTTAACAGGTAAGGCATGCAACGACATACAGGAAACTATGAGTTCATACAGCCAGCTATGAGTTCAATGGCACGGATCTCCTTTCTGTAGAAAAGTTACGACGTCCGCAGGATCCGAACGCACCGCCTCTCAATTACAATCCCACCTTCTAACCACAGCGCCACGGACCTGCGGTGGTTTTCGAGTGTTATCGCAGTGAAACTGTTGTTCTGATAGGTGGCGACCCCATGTGGCAACGCGGCGCCCAGTCTGCGCTTTGGTCACTTGGCGAGCCTCGGGCGAGGTCAGTCATGTGACCAGTTCTAGGTGAGGGCTCAGCCACAGCTTGTCTGCGAGGCAGGGGAGAACGTGGGTCGCGAGGTTGTTCACTGGCGCTTCGGAGAAAACGGTCGAGTGGTTGCGTGGCGCCGGTGGTCGGTGAATCCCGAGCAATTGACAGGTGGGCCTCTCAGCCAACGTTACCATGGTGGGGGGTGAGGGAGGGGGCCACACAAGTATTTGACCACGCATGGTTATCTCGGAAGGTAAGAAAGCAAAAAAGAAAAAGACGCAGTAAAAAAGCAATCTATAGCCCACTGTTGGATTTTTCGTGGGTTATTATTCCATCAGATTATCGCTAAGATCACTGCAGGTCACCAGCATTAAAATTATCACGAATTCTGGTTCCCCATTTTGACAACTTCTCACAAGCGGCGCATAAGTCAAATCTGGAACTATTAGAGCTACAGCGCCGTGGAAGAGCGCATTGAATAGCTCTTTGAGTTTTTTCGTGTATTTTCTCAGATTGGACCTAGAGTAAATGGTTTATACTCCAGAGGGTAAAAACTTTCAAAATTTGACGTTTTGCGGATAGTTTTTCTGTAATAACCTATGGCGTCATGCTTTTATTACGTTAATTTAACCGGAATCACGTTTCTTTCGTGAAGACGCGTCAAATGAACCATACATTGAAATTTAATTTACAAAAATGGTATCAGGTCAAGCTCATAGAAAAGGTCATGTTGTGCCTATCAGTCGATTCCTATCATTAAGCTGAACGTATCGGTGTTTTCAGCGTTCTATCATGTTTTATCTTAATAAGTCATTGTCAAAAACTGTTAACCCTCGCCGGCACAGGCCATTTTGCGTCCTTCGACGGCACAAGGGGAGCGGGGGGGGGGGGTACAACCCGCCTCGCGTTTCGCCCCTGATCAAGCTAGAGCTTTATGGAAAAAACGAACGTGTTGCCCGTCACGAGAGGAAACCGATTATATCCCATTTTTAACCCTCGCATGTGTGCGGCGTTTGCCAGCTTCTAACGTGTGTGTGGGGGGGGGGTCGGTTGGACCCCCCCTTGCCGTTTGGCCCCTGATCGAGCTAGAGCGTCGCGGAAAAACGAGCGTGTTGCCCGTGACGAGAGATAGCCGATTATGCCCAATTTTAAGGTTCTAGGTCATTGGTTGAGTGTCGCTGCTATGGTTTTTTTTTGGGGGTGTGCTGATCACGAATATCGTGTTACTTTTGATCACAGATGATGTCTTTAAGCATTTAGACCAGGTCAGGTCAGGTCAGGTCAGGTCAACCAGTAGGGGTCGTGACGGATATTCGTAGCACCTGTCAACCGCCTCTGACAACTTCGTAACATGTTACGAAGGCACCAAAACTACTTCGTAAATGTTCAAATGCTTTCTAAATTCGAATTCATCTCCAAAAACTAGCCTAGAAACATATAAAACTCGAAAAAGTGAACCGAGGTCACCAAAGATCAATGACCTGACCTGACCTGACCTTCAGGTGACCTTGCCATTCACCCTATTGCATGGGAGCAACACCAAATCACATGTATGAACGTTTGAAACCACGAAAAGCTTGCAAACGCGCGGCTAATGCGAGCCGACAAACGCCGAATCGCGCTTCCGGCCAAACATGGTCTCGGAAAGTAGATCACATGTCAACGGTCATTTTGGTCAGGGTCATGAAATTTGCAGGGTAGATGTGAAATCGATCAATGCGAGGGTACTGAAAGTTTTGTCGCAATCGGCTGCTTTTTACGCGAGTTATTCGCGAGAAGCCTTGGGTGGGGGGGGGGGGGGGGGGCGGGTGCATCAACTTCCCCCCGTGCCGGCGAGGGTTACGGAGACGTATCATGATGTGAGATGATTTCAGGGGCAGGAATTTTGTGATTCGGTATGCCATATTCACCTGTATCCGGGTGCCATCGCTAAAAAAGGAGCATTTTGACCTGCCTATGATGTGACCAGGTGTCAACAATTCCAGACACGATACGAAATTCATAAGTTGTGCCAAGTTTTGCGTCGCTGTGCGCCGCAGTTTCCGTTACAGACACACACAAACATTGGCAAGTGTGGCCAAACACCCCCCACCCCCCCCCCCACCCCACCCGGGAGAAAATAAACGATATAAACTGCTATAACTAATCTCACTGAGCTAAATGCGATCGTGACCACTTACAAGCATCATATTCGAGTCGACACAGAAAGACCAGCGATTCGCAGCAGGCACCCTAGCCACAGATATGTGAGCGATAATGCAACCAGCGCGGCGCGTCCCTGACTCGGTCAAACGCGTCTGTAGCGAGTGTGAGGCCAGAGAGATATACTGTGCCGCTGAGCCTGGGTGTGAGGCGGCACAGTCTACCGTTGAGGCCAGAGGGATGTGCTGTGCCGCTGAGCCTGGGTGTGAGGCGGCGCAGTCTACCGCTCCAGTCAAACGCTGGGCCGTCGGGGGGCGAACATCACTTAGTAGGTGAGTGTACGGGCCGCTGATGATGGCTCCCACGCCAAGTCACGCGGATGTCACCGCCGCCGACCTGCCGCTGTCCATGTCACATTGTCGGCGATATGGATATATCTATTGTCGCTGTCTCTGCCACCGTCATAGACGTCTCTGTCGTCTCTCTTGCCGTCGTCTCTCGTCTCTTGTTAAGTCTCTAAAGCCGTCATATTGGTCACCAGTCATCACCATCTGTCACCCTATACCGTCATCTCCATCGCTATATCTACCACCATCTCCCGCCACCAACGAACCCTCTCTGTCGCCGTTTCAGACATTTCCGTTACCGCCCTCGAGTTTCTGTGAGCGGTACTCCGCTACCCAGCCATCTCAGCTCTGCCGAGTGGGCTGGTCCGTGACTGAAAGACCGTGGGATGGCACACCGTCCACTTAGCGGCTGGCACATCTGTTACGTCACTGACACGCCATTCTTCCGACAGAGTGGGTGACACGGTCTTCCCAAGTGTGTGCTATAAAATCGCGTGGCGTGCTGTTTTGTAGGTTAAACAGCAGATGGTGTATCGGTCAGATGCTTTTTGGAGGCAAGACGTTTGTGTGAACCATTCTGATCAGCAATCCTATCGAAATGTGAAGCTATTGTAGATAAAATATTTGAGAAAATAAATTCATGAAATTTAACGCGCCAGTGCAGGTACATCACGATCATTCACAGATTGGGAGCTTCGGTTTCCAGTAGGCCTGCTGGGTTAGCGATAAGCGCCCACAGTTGCCTACTGTCAATGACCAGATAACATCGGATTATGACGTTTCCAGACCACATAAGGCCTCCGAGCTCCGGACCACGTCTCATCGTGCGATCATCTGGACAGATGAGATGTCATAACCAACAGATGTCGTCCGAGATTAGGCTGACCGGTGGCGGCCGGCTCTTTTTAATCGCCGACAAAGCTGTGCCGCGTGTGCCCGAGGGCTGCTGCTGCTGCTGTTGTAAGTATTCTCCGGAATTTCGATTTTTAGCGAAATGCTGTAGCTGTTTACGAAATGCTGTCTTTACATGTGGACCTCATCATAGGCACATGTTTTCGAGAAGGCTGATGTAATATTCCCTGAAACGTTTTTTACTCGAGAAGTTTTTCACCACCTGTATGACGAACCGTCGGTGGAGACTTATCTCACATTTTTACATTTTCACTTGCCACTGCAGGAGTGTCTGTTATAGATGGTGTGGCGTTGGAATCCTTGCCTCTCGGTGTGCGGTGCCGTGTTGGGTTCTTCACAGTACCGGGCGGTGACGAGGCTGTGGGTAGACGACTGGCGTCAGCTGCGGCCTCGGCCGCAACAGCTGCCTCCAACCGAACTGAGATTGCCTGAGATGGAGCCGAGATACGCCGGGGAGGAATATTGAGACAGAACGGGCTGATTACAGGGACACTCACAGTAGAAAGAATTCGGCACTATCCAAGCCTGCACCCTGCAAATGTATGTGCTTCAAAGCAGATCATTGCAACGACGTTTATCAGAATGTATGCACTATGCAATATGCATGATGTCATGTATTGATTTTCCAAGTTTAGGAGACTATTCAGATTTTCAGTGACATAAGCCCCGTTTCCATAAACTGCACGGTATAAAAAGCTTGCTGGCCATGCTCACTGCGATACACACCGTCACCGTCACACCACGGCTCAGTCCCAGCTGCCGCTGGTGGTCACCGTCACAACTCCCGGCGGCGCGGCCCGGTCACGGCGGCTCCGTGAAAACGGTACCGGACAGCTCGCCGGCCGACCGGCGACGGTTACGTCATCTGTGCCTGGGTCAAACGTCTCAGACAGCCGGCGCTGATGTATCTGTCTCCGCTCAGGGCGTATTTTAAGGAATTTTCACTGGGTCGGCAATCACAATTAGGGGCGGCATTTTGCACTCATAGGGGCGGCACTTGGCATCTGAGGGGGCGGCATACCTACTGATATTTAATGACCAAAAAAGACACGTTCGACGGTTCTTTTATAACTCTTTCTAAGTAATGATTTCAGATTCAACCTAAGCTCAGCGGTATTTCCGGGATATAGTTTTTCTCTCATCATAATGCGATAAATGAAATATAATTTGATTTTACAAAAAACATAATTTTAAAATTTTACCTGAGGTCAAGTTCATGACCTCACCAGAAATAGAACATGTTGCATACCAGTCGATCCGTATCGTCAAGCTTAAAACATTCACGCGTTTTATGGCTCTATCTAGAACAGTGGTCGGCAGGTCGCACGAGTGGTGCCCACTTTATGGGCGCTGGACGGGGCCATTACCCCCACTTGTCATACCTCATTGCTTACACAGCAAGGGTCGCTGATATTCGGCCATATCCTTAGACGTCTCTATTTTTCTGCATATGTATAAATAAAATTCAACACATTTAAACTCTCTTTTTATGGAGAGGGAGAGCGGGTGGAGTAAGGATGAACTCATACATTTTTTATTTATTAGTTACTCGCGTAATGAACAGCGTATTGCACAGATAAGTTCATCCCTCCCCCCCCCCCCCAGTTAATGAATGTTATACCTACCTACTCAAACATTTTGGTGACCCCAGTGACATTGTCATTGAGTTTTTGAAATTCGAATGACCTTCACTCGGTAACTTTCTCTCCGGCTCGGCCGGCGGACAAAACGCAAGCGGAGACAATGCGGGGAGTCCGGTGCTCTACCAACTGAGCTACGGAACAGGCAAATGCTCACCATAGATATACCGACTGAACAATCCCTTTATAACTTCAGCGATTGATAAGACAAACAGTGTGTCACTGTAAGTACATAAAATGTAAGTCTCGAAATTGCGATGTCTTTGACCAAAGGTAAGGACAATTTTGCGACCCTTCCATTAGGTATAAGGAAATGGGAGAAAGTCGGGGCATGTGCCTCTTTTTATAGGTAGACAAATGTCAAAGTTAACGAATTTAAACATCAGAAAACAATTAAAAATGACACACTTAATCGGAAAAATGCCACCCACGACCCCTCGTTATGTCCTTGAGGTCATGTCAGGTCATGGATTGGTAGGCCTCCAGCAGGTCTTTTTTTCAATAACTTCTGATAGAGACATGCGATATGCCTGAGCGATGAAAACACCTTATATGATTTCAGTTTGACGATACAAATCGACTGATGTGCAACATGACCTTTACCAGTCAGGTCATGACCTGGACCTGAGCTCAAATTTCCCAAATGACATTTGAATGTCAAATTATAGTTCATTCGACGCATCTCGACGAGAGGAGCACAGTACTAAAAAAAAACGATGTCATAACTTTCGTGAGTCAATAATTATTAAAGTAAAAAGGTTCTTCATTAAAACAGCTCAGTAGAGGGGTGGAGGGTGTCCACTGTCCCCTTTAACCCTCCCCGGCCCGACACGGGTTAAACAAGTTGTGCTCTGGAGGTTAAGTCGTTGATGTTAGGTCAAGTCTGAGGACTTTATAGGAACGTTGAAGAGCTATCGAATGCGCTTTTTCGCGGTGCTGTAGTTCTATTATTCCCCGAGTTATGCGCCAGTTTCTCAATAAATGTTGAAACAGACAACATTTCACCCACATTTCACCTTTGATGACCTCTGGTCACCTGATATTTGACATTTGACTTGACCTAACCAAAGTACGGTTAACCAACTAACCCAAGTAGTTTTGACACTCCTTCGAATGCCGCTTACCGCGTGTCGCTACGTGGCCCAAGTAGCCAAGTTATAGGGGTCGGGAGGGGGGTTCAAACAACCTCAGCCCGGCGCCGGTTAAGGGAAGGCACTATCATTTTGGGGGCGCTGCAGATATGCTAAGGGACGGCAGCATCAGTTTGAGGCGCGCCACCAATTTTTTTTTTAGGGCACTTAAACCACTTTGAGGGACACCACCGACACTGTGAGGAGCGCAATTATCTCTTTGAGCGTTGAGGGGTGGCACCATTACATTGAAGGGCGCCATGTGAGCAGTTGACAATGAGGAGCGCCAAGAGACGCCAACATTACTCGGGGGGGGGGGGGGGGCAACATCACTTTTATTTTGAGGACGCCACCCACATTGTAAGGGGCGGTACTGTAACTTTAAGGAACGCCGCGGATACTTTAAGGGGCGGCTTCATCATATGGAGGGGCGCTACAGATGGTTAATGGGTGGCAATAGGTATGATATTTAGGGACTCCGATACTTCGAAGGGCGCCACCGTTTGTTTGAGTTTATTTATTTATTTATTTATTTAGGCTCGTTACAACATCCACGTAGTGGCTTTTACGTTGTAGTGTCAGTATACATGAAAATCATCTCACATCTCGGGCATAGATAAAAATACAAAAAGAAAAGTAAAATACAAGAACACGATAAGAATATTAAAATACCACGATAACAGCATCTATAAAATGTTGAGGTAAGCTAAATCACCATCCGATAGGTACAGTCTGTCTTAAAAGTACCGCGCAAAGTGACGGTGGATCCATCGAGCCCGACTGAGCAAGGGCCTGCTAAATTTGGGTCACCGAAGCAACTGACATCCTTGTCCATTCCCTAGGTCAATTGGTCGGTGACTTTTAAATTAAAGCAGGCCCTTTCTCGGTCAGGGTTGATGGATCCACCGCCACTTTGCGCGGTACTTTTAAGACAGACTGTACAGTGGGTCTATTTAACATCTCCAGAGCCACCACGTGGCGCTACGGTCGGGGTAGGGCGAGTCCAAATCCCGAGGGAAGTGAGGTCGCCGGTCATTGTGGGGGAAGGAGGGAGGGGGAGTGACGGGGTATCACGGCGCATGGGGCGTGCGTAGCGCCGGGAGTGGGCCGCCCAGGGCCGCCCGCCACTGCGCCGAGGCTGATGGGAGGGGATGATGGTTGCGGGTGCGTTCACTCCGGTATGGTGGTATTCTGTTCATGTGGAACCAGCAAGAATGCGACTGAAGGAAATCATTATCTCAAACAAACGGGCAGGCCAGAGGCAGCGTCAGTTCCAGCTAAAATATTGAACAATGATAGGTAATTGAAATCTAGGACGCATTCATAGCATGCAACTATTCAGTCGATAGTTGCATGATGCTTTTCATGATGCATGATGAGGCTGTTCTAAACTGTTAGTTGAGTTAGATATTTTTCATTTGGCACGATCAGTTTGGCGGGTTTTATCGGGCCGAAAAGAATCAGAAAAGAAAAAAAATTGAAATGGCTCCAGAAAAATGTCTAAAAATATTTTCTGAAAAATGAAACTTTGCTAAACATTTTATAAGCGATAATTTTGACTTTTTGAGAGGATATTGGGGAAAGATATTCGGGAAAGATGCTATCGTGCTTATCTGTGTTGCAGTAGAAGGAAAGGTTTGGCTCGTGTCGAGATAAAACCAGACCCGGGAGTGGGGCTCGAACTCACGACATCGCATTCAGCTCACAGGCTACCCAACCTCAACGCTACGAGCACCTATCGCCCTGCGCAGCTTGCTCAGTGTTTCGTCTAGAATTCGGCCAAAGTGTCTGACGGTCACGAGGCGAAACCGCAAGGTAAATGTCCGTCCCGGTAGCTCGGTTGGTGGAGCGCTGGACTCCATGTGTCATGGTGGTGAGAGCGCACGTCCCGGTCGCAAAAGTCCGGGTTCGAAACGCGACGTGTGCTTGACATTTTTGAGCCTCCTGACGGGTATTTTTGTGGTTGGTGGCAGGCCGCTGCCAGGCGAAGTCAGTAAGGGGACCGGCCGTGCGCGGCTATGTGCGCACGTTAAAATTTGGACTCTAATTCTGCCATAGACCAGGAATTGTTTGATCGGAGGGTAGAGAGCAGGGACAACGCAACAAGCTCAGCTTAGCGGGGACTCTGTCCTTGTGATTCCTTTCATTCAAAAGGTTCGGGCCAAATTTAATATTAAAAAAGGGGAGCCGATTGCCGAACCAGGTTGTGCCGGGTTGAACCCTGTTGGACCGGTGTCTTACACGCAATCATGGTCAGACAAAACAGAGGCTAATTTCGGGTCAAATATTTTTATTAACTGATCTGATTGTTTTTAGCTTACACGTGTATTAACTTTACGCTTTTTTTAACACGAGACTTCATGCACAAAAATGTGACATTCGTCTACTTTTCCTCATCTTCTCTTAGCGACTTGATTTGACCTTAAAGGCCCATCTTACCAGTAAAAAAATCACCTGCGTGATAATTATTTGTCAAAGGGCGCTCTACGCAAGAAACGCCAGTCGGTCAAAAAACTGGCGAACGATACGATCTTCCTATTGCTTGAATTATATTCAGTGAAAATTTCAGGAGACATAAATAATATTAATCCTTATAGCTATAGCTATATTATAGCTATACCAGTATACTGGTCGCCCGGAGCATTCGCTAGCATTGCATTGTCAGCTGCATTAGCAACATCACATTTGCATTACTTTGGGTTCATCATAGTTGACAGTAGATAAACCGGCCACAGCAAACCCATGCCTCATTATCCTTTCCTTCCAAGCAGCCAACTGCCAAGCTAACCGGCCGCCCGGCCCACCACCGCGATATGGAACAACGCTGGAGTGCGCCATTTGCCTGCGGCAGTGCCCCACCGCGCCGGGGCTGTTTGACAGGTCACCCGCACCGTGACCTCGCCACCCGCCCCGCCTTCTCGCCCCTCCCCACCTCCCCACCGGGCTCAGCTCGGTAGTGACCTCTCCTTGAATCTCACATGGACTCGACTGAGGCTCAACGCCATCTAGTTTCGTCTGGAGATCCTTACTAGATCCACTGTACATGAAATATATGTAAAAGATGACAGTAAATGGAGCGGTACTAAACGACCTAAAAGGCGAACGAACAATGACACCTAAGATATAAACATTGCACAAACTATCACACTAACGCATTCTCTCTGATATTCTTCCTGCACTGCCTAACGGTCGGCGCCTCCCGGACAGCTGGTGGCGCTCCATTCCAGCTAGCCACGGCGCGGTAGGTAAAGAAGCGCCGGGCACGTTCAGTGCGCACCTTGGGTAGCTGGAGCTGCCCAGCTTCAACGGCCCGGGTGCTGCGTGCTGATATGTCTGCGCGGGACTCGACAAGAGTTTTTAGATTTGCGGAATAAGTTCCGTCTTTTAGAATCTTATGAATCGTGAGAATATCCTTTTCCACAATAAGTTTGTCTAAATTTTGCCAATTATAGCTCAGCGAACAACGGTGTGACGTGCACGTTGCGCCGTGATGAGGTAGTGATTTGGGCAGCATGATTCAGCACCTTCTGGACTCGTTTCCGCTGGACATCCCTGCACCCACCCCAAACAGTAAGGCAATACGCTATACACTGTAAAAAATCATAACACGTTTCGTGTTATATGGACAAAAACGACTCGGTATAACCGTGTGATGTTACACGTTTAGTGATGTTATCTTACACGGAAAGGCCGTGTTAAGTAACACTAGAACGAGTTCTAAGTCTGTCGTTTGTAGTGTTCCGCTACTCGCTAAAGACGTGTTACGAGTTTGATAACTCGTCATTGACTTTCTAGTGTATCGAAAGGCGTGCTACAATACTCGCATTAAACATGTAATGTGTTAATTAGCTACACTCGTGTTACTGTGCTCTGCTTAATATCGCTGCGGAATCCTAAATGGTGTTAACATACCGGAGTGTAAGATGTTATTGAGCACGCCAAAAACGTGTGACGTGTTTCGTAGCTCGGTTCGTGTTCATATACTTCCCGTCCAGTACCTCCTTTTAGAATGTATATTAACGCAAAATGAGCTGCATTACACGATTCAATGATCATGTTGAATGAATATATGAATATATAATTCATGTGGACTTATTGCGATGAAAGACGTACCTTCTTTGATGCAAACGGGGCTGTAACAGGCCCAGCCGCGTTTAAACAGAGGTAACGTCTTTAACCGCAATAAATCGACATGAAGTATACATTTATACAACTCATTCCACATAATTATTGAGGCGTGTAACACAGTTCGTTTTGCTTTAACACACATCCTCGTTAGCCAAGTTCATTAAGTCTCAGAGTACAGATCTACTCATTATATATTTCAACAGACTGTTCACAGTAAACAATACACATGCGCTCTGAGCCTCATCAGAAGTAACGCCACGGCGGACGAGCAGTGGACAGTGGTCCTCCGCGATCAGCAACACTAGTATTATGAAAGACACCTATAAACAACACGTCTTTGGGCCTGGCGATGAGAGAGTAGAGGTGCCGTTTCACATGCATTCACTGGCGCGGTCCTCAGCTTGTCGAGCCGCGGTCGTCGCAACGATTTTTTTAACGACTTTCCGGTCGACATTTGGGAGAGCTCTTGCGTCAATACTAGCTGGGAGTTCTGAGCGCTGGGGCATTGAATTTTCTCATTGAACACGGGGAACATTGCCGCACAAACTAGGAGGCGCACACTCAGAGGCGTGTTGTCTTCGGAGATGGCAGCCTCGCTCCCGTCCACCCATGACACTAGCGGTACGAGAGGAAATTCTAAAAAGCGTCCAACTTCTCCCGGTCCGTGTCTGAAATAAGAAAGAAATAATGTTAGTAATTGACGAAGTGCATGAGTGAACGGCATAATGATACATACCCTAACTTTCGCACGGGTGGGGGGTGGGGGTGGGGCGTTGGCCACACCTGCCAGTTTTTTTGCGAGTGTAAAAAACTCGGCGAGCAGCGCTGCGAAACTTGGTATAGCTTATAATACATCAATTTTACATCGTGAGTAATATTTTCGATCCCGGGTCACATAAGGTCAGGTCACAGGCCAAGTTAACCCGCGCATGACTGGGGGGGGGCTCTACAGAGCCCCCCTCACGTTTTTCAGCAATATCTTCTAAACTGTTTGACGGATCAACACGAAACTTGCGATACCCTCAGAGGCATCAATTTGACACCTTGTGTTAAAATTTCAACTTTCTAGCCACCATAGTTTAACCGGAAATGACGTCAGAGTGACGTCATGTCGGCCGATTTTCATGCAAAATACTGAATTACGGCAAACGCTCTCAAGAGCTCAGTTTTAAAGCTAGATCCATTTTCTTTGCATGAGTGGACTACAAATACACGTAGCTTTTAAACTGCTATCTCGAATTTTGAAAAATTGGAATATTTTGAAAAATATGTATTTACAATTACAAAAATATATTTTTTGATTTTTTCAAAAAGTTTTTGACTTTTCGCAAAAACCGGAATACATGTGATAGAACACACCCTGATGAACTACCTTTGCAAGTTTTAGCCCAATATCTTCAAAAATAGCCAAGTTATTTGCATTATTGTCAAAATTTTACAATTTTATGTTTTTCAAATCCATTTTTCAGTACGTTTTTGACGTCGTACAGCAATATAATTGGCACCATCGTGTTCCTGAGCTCAAACTGCATCTGATAGGCACCTTTTTTGTTGAAAAATTTCATTTTCAAAATTTGACCTTTTCTGACCTGAAAGTGGCCTGACTTCCGGTAAATTCAGCTGACAATGACCTCAAATGACACAGACGACACTATATTCGAAATCTACGAGTAAAATGGACCATAAAACCTGCGTCACGTGACCGATACATGATATACAATTTTCGTGACCTAGGATGACCTGGCCTTGACCTTAAAAATTCAAAGTAAAAGTTCGGTACCCTCAGGGTATCTAAGGCATCCGTCAAGGAGTGCGTAAACCAAAAATGAGCCTGATCGGACCGGCGGTCCGGCGGTCAGAGCCTAAATTGTGAACTAGCAAAAATGTCGATAATTTTTTCTTTGACCTGACCTGTGACGTCATCGGTGACCTCGAGGTCAATTAAAATAGGTTTCGCTCGACAGTTTTTCCAGGGCTATCAGATGCCGTTTGAATTTTGACTATCGGCCCAGTAGTTTCGGAGATAGGAGGGGGGGGGGCTCTGGAGAGCCCCCCCCCCCCAGTCACTCGCGTTATGGAAAATACCCCAGTCATGCGCGGGTTAAGTGATCATGCCTCTTTAAACTTTGTGATTCAGTCATTTCTAAAGTATATTCGTACATCCCAGAAGTTTGAAACTCATGCTATTGCATGAGCTTGTCAGTATGAACAATTTGCATCTCTCGGAATTTTGATATCTGTGACCTAAGGTCAGGTCGATTTTGTGACCCTCCACTGACTTTTAGTCAATGGAAGAAACTTGAAATCCGCTTCTTTTGGCCGTAAATACCCTCAAACATCGGGACACAGATGAACATGGCACAATGAACCGGAAAATTGCACCTGTGACCCCTTTAATGCCTCTGAAGTCATCTCAGGTCACGAACCGTCTCAAACAGTTTCTGAAAACACCAGGAATGTGTTCAGCTTAACAATACGAATCGAATGACATGCAACATGACCTTTTCCGTGATCTTGACCTGAGGTCAAATTTTTAAGTTGACCTTTTCGGGTCAACTTATAGGTTATTCGACGCGTCTCCTCGACGTCATTTTTCTTTGACCTATGACATCACAGGACGGCAAGCAAGGTCAAATTGTAGCAGTTTATAATGACAAACATTTTATTACTAAAGTGACTTATCATTTAAAAGAGACGACAAAACGTTGATACCTATTTAGTCAGGGAGAGAGGGGCAAGTATCGTAGAGATTACTCTAGACTACTTTCAGTACCTAACAAGTGCTGAAAAAAAAATCGGACGTCACAAGAACAGTCGCTTTTTATTTTTTAGTCTTGCAAATAACTACATATATCACTGGCAGTTTATACACACATATTTTGTTAATTTTTAGGATGTGTATGGTTACGAAACGGGAGATGTTCAAAGCCGTAACACTTTTTTGAGACACCCTGTAAAGGCAATAAGGAATAAGGATCTCTCCGACATATGCTCCGTTTTTAACTTCCCTAAATTAAAAAACCTGGCGGAGTTTTGAGTGTAGAAATATCAAAATCATGATATTTTTTTTTCGGAAATTTTGTGGCAGCAGTTTCCTTTGCCATGCATTTTGTACCTAATGTGCGATTTTTGAGTCTCTTGATTGAAAATCTATTTTGTGATTTATTCCCGTGAACGACTTTTTTATTTTTTAGACGGAAAATGTCCGAACATGACCTCAGTTTGACCCCCATAACTCATGACCCGAGGTGACCTAGGACGCATTTTTCAGGAGTTGAGTGAAATTGATGTCCGGAGAAGTACCAGAATCGGCGAGTTAAAAATCGCGGCTGTTTTTGAGTTATCAGCGAGAAACAACAGGGGTGCCTCCCACTCCCCAGCGGGTCGCGGGCGTCGCGGGTTAAGCTTGCACCCTTTACTGAAGTGACCGTCCCTTGACCTCTAAATGGCCATTCCCTGCCATTATACCTACTCTACACGAAAGGCCAACGTTTATAAACTAACACATACTTGGCGATTAGGTAAGTTCACCATCGACTCTATAGTTTATACCTATTATCGGTAACGTTCAACATCAACCCTGATCAACCCAATAGCCAATGCACATCAAAATACAGACGGCTGAGTTTCGGCGTCCGGATCCGTCCGCCGGAGGAGGCAGTCAGCCGTCGCTATGGCAACGGCCTGGCGCTTGGACAGCGGGACAGCTGACCACGGGAGCGGGACGAGAGAGGAGGGAGGGGCCTTGGGAGAGAGAGCGCAGGGGTAGAGCGGGGCGCCGGGGCGCCCGGGCTCTCGTCGGATTTGGGTAATCGGTTATGCTTTTGACGATAATAAATATGTTAAACATGTGATTTTAATTTTCAATATCGGCTTCATATTATAGAAGGCAAAATCCTAGTCTACTAAAATACAACACAACAGAGTCCCATGCAGACACTAATTGTGATTTGTGATATGTGAAATAATAAATCGGCAGAAATAGGACAATACCTTCTTATCCTGTTAGCAGTTGAGCCGCATTCATCAAGGAGTGAAGTCCTGCCTGACAGTCTTGAGCTCTGACTGTGGGACTTCGAGATTGACCTTCATTCTGCTCATCTTGAGCCATATTCTGAAATAAATAAATTGTGTCAGTTCGCAGCCAAACAGATGTCTACCTACTTCTTATCCACAGACAAATGGAAAAGCAGAGGGAGATATCATGGGAGAGAGAGAGAGAGAGAGAGAGAGAGAGAGAGAGAGAGAGAGAGAGAGAGGCAAGAGAGAAACCAGGCAGACTAATTATAACTAGCTGGTAGATACATAGCAAAAGTTGAAAAGGTACAGTCAAAATTATTCATGTAAGTAGCATGTTTACAAACGCACACATAGCCACCAGTGGTGGAGTGACAGAATGAGAATCAGGGCCGAGGGCTCCTCCTTTCCATCCATAACGCCACGCTACACGGATAATATTTATGTAACCACACCTAAAAGGCATTTAATATCACTGATGTTATTGCTAAGAAAAATTTGGAGCAAGTATCACTTGTACTTACCAACAAGAAGTCACACGCAGCACAGACACGACCTCCCTGGATCGCACAAAGATGGCGACTGAGGCCCACGCGGCGCTGCATTTGGCGCGAAACTGAACCGAGTAAGTTAACAACCCACAGTGTTAATTGGTGTTAATGTCCCTCAAGATCGCGGCCCAAATAACCCCATTCGGGTTTTTAAACTCGACGCAGAGGGGTAAAACACGGCAACGTGTCATTCAACACGGTAGAACCGTGCGCAAAGATGCTTCCACAAAATCGTATTCGTGTTTCGGAACACAGTGTCCGCCAATTGCGGGTATGAATACATGGCGATTACTCGAACAGTGTCATTGTACATGGGGATTCCGAGCTAGTTCATCCTGATTTGGACTAACCGTGTTTTGCTTCGCAATAAGGTTTAAATTACTCGATAAATACGGATTCATTAGCAAGTTAGTTGTTTGAACACATCGTTAAAGTGAGTCAGAAAACTCAAACTGTGCTAACATTTTTTACAGTGTATGTGGGAAGACCAGAGCCTCAACAATGAACTTTTTTACTGCGGTGGGTAAAGAATGGGAAAATTTCGCCAGCCCTGCCAAAGTTGCGTATGATCTCCGGATCACCATCGAGACATGGTCCTCCCACTTCAGCTCGGGGTCCAATGTGACGCCTAACACTTTCATCTTGATTGCTGGCCGCACCTGCGCACCAGCAAAGTTCACCATAATGTCGCCACCAATGCCTTGTTTTGGCATGCCAAAAAGTATCATTTCGGTTTTAGCCGGATTAATTTTAAGTCCGTTTTGGTCACCCCAGTTCTGAACGATGGAGAGCATATCCTCCACTTTGTGTTTATGACTATTCATATCGTTTTTGTTGAAACTGTTGAGAAATTGCGAGTCATCGGCATACATTACAATTTTATCGCAAACGACATGGGAAGCGACATCATTAGTGAATAACGAGAACAAGATTGCTCCCAAAGTGCTCCCCTGTACCACGCCATGGGTGACAGGAAGGAGGTGTGACCCCCCTTTTACTATCTGACGCCTACCGTCAAGCCAGTCGGAAAACCAGTGCCCATCCACACCGTGCCAACCTAGTTTATCCATGAGTCTGCCATGCTCGACGCTGTCAAAGGCTTTGGAGATATCGGCCGCAATATTTGACACCACTTTCCCCTTGTCAGTTTCCGATATTATGAATTGGACAGCGTCGAGCATAGCAGACTCCGTGGAGTGACCCCTACGGAAGCCATGTTGCTCCGGACATGAGTGACATCATCACTTTGAGGGGTACCACCGATACTGTTCGGGGCGCCACCGACACTATAAGGGGCGCCACCGACACTGCCAGGAGCACTTTGACCGGCGTTACTATCACATTTAAGGGCGCCATGAGCACATTGGGGGCGGCACCATGACGTGGAGGGGCGTTACGGAAGGTTTGAGGGGCGGCAACATCATTGAGGAGCGCCTCCGACACTTCGAGGGACACCAGCATTTCTTTGAGAGGCGGCACCTTGACTTTTGAGGAGAAACCACCGACACTGTAAGGGGCGGCACCATCACTTTGAGGGGCGCCACGGATGGTTTGAGAAGCGGCACCATTATGTATATGGAGGGGCGCTACAGAAAGTTAGAGGGCGGCAACATTTTATTGATGACTGATGAGTTCCTCCAAAACTTTGAAGGGCGCCACTGACACTTTAAGGGGCGGCACCAGCACTTTTAGGGGCGGCGGCATCATTTTGAGGGGCGCCACCGACTCGTTGACAGGAGACACCATCACATTTAGGGGCGCCACTGGCACTTTGAGGGAGGCACCATCACATTGAAGGGCGCCACCGATACTGAAAGGGGCGGCATCATCTTCTTGAGGGGCGGCATCATCTGCTTGAGGGGCGGCTCCATCACAATGAGGGGCTATGTGGATACCTAGAGGGGCGGCACCATTACATTGGTGGGTTCCTCTGATCTGACACTTCGAAGAGCGTCACTGACACCATAAGGGGCGGCACTAACACTTAAGGGGCGGCAGCATCATTTTGAGAGGCGCCATCGACTCGTTAGCGGGCAGCACCATCACATTCAGGGGCGGCATCATCTGCTTGAGGGGCGGCTCCATCACAATGAGGGGCTATGTGGATATCTAGAGGGGCGGCACCATCATATTGGTGGGTTCCTCCGACACTTCGAAGGGCGTCACTGACACTATTAGGGGCGGCAGCATCATTTTGAGGGGCGCCACCGACTCGTTGGCGGGCAGCACCATCACATTCAGGGGCGCCACCGGCACTTTGAGGGCGGCACCATCACATTGAGGGGCGCCACTGATACTGAAAGGGGCGGCATCATCTTCTTGAGGGGCGGTATCATCACATTGAGGGGCTCCACAGATGCTTATGAAGGGCGGCACCATTACATTGAGTGGGGCTACTAACAGATTTAGGGGCGGCACTGTCACATTGAGTTGCGGGATGATCACTTTCTATAGACGGCTGGTTCACTTTAAGAGGCGGCATTATCATTTTGGAGGGCAGCAGCCTCACTATGAATGACGGCACCTAGCCTGCATGTGCGTGCTGCATCCTAGAGGGGGCGGCAACTGGGTCGGCAAACGGCTGTCACTGGGTCGGCATTCTCCGTGACTGGGTCGGCAATTGCCGACCCAGTTAACATGTTAAAATACGCCCTGTCTCCGCTGCTTCATCTGCGTTATCTCGCGTTATTAGTGCGTTATCTATAACATGGTGCTGACGGTGACAAAAGCATATGATAGGTCATTGTGAGAACCATGAGACCGATCCTAAGAAAAACCGTGCTGAACATTTATGACTGTTGAACTGCAGTAAAACGGCAAACTGCCTTCCGATTCCGAACAGCCTGCTTATGTCGCATCCGTCCTCAGACGGCGAGGGAGACAGTCCACCGCAGAGTCGACAAACTGTGTCGTAACAGCACCGGCATTTTACGCCATAACTGCGTGCTGATATATTGATAGATAAGCGGTACATTTGAAGCGTAAAAATAGAGACAGAGCAGAGCAATTACTCATCAGAACAATGCTTTGTGGTATGTCAACGCGCGCAGGTTCGAGCATACATGCTGTATTTATAAGTGTAGATTAAAAAAGTAACGCTAAGTGATGTAACATCAGAGATCGTTAGACAATATGTACTGCTTGAATTATGACTACTTACCATAGCTACGTGCCTAAAAATGCCTCAATTTTAGACGGACTTAAAACAAGCAAAACAAAACATATGTAGATCAGATATCAAGGTACCTATCATAATGCGTCTAATAAAGCTAAAGAAATCGGTGATCAGCAAGCACGACTCGCGTTGGACAGCGATAACAACTTTATTGGCAGGCTTTCCGTAATACCTACACAGGTAACAAATTTATTCCTGTTCCTTAGTTCTAGACCTAAAGAGTTCTCGATTTTCGATGTCAAGTAAATACATACTTGGTTCAATCCTGAAATGAATGAAATATGTTTTGTAAACAGAGGCTTCAATATTACTCCCTTTGAGCGAGATGTGTGAGCTCCTTATTCAAATGGGATAAAGACATACACGCGAAGTGTGATCAATCAGCTTCAGCTCTGGGAACCCAGCTCTAAAATTGCACGTTGCCAAATTGTTCGTAACAGATGACTTTGTGCCGTAGAAGAATACATCGAGTCATGTCGGAACCGTCAGCCATCGTCATGTCATCAAACCATTCAGCATCAGCGACTTCCGTCCGGACAAAATAACGGCAAAAACTCATAAGATGTTTACCGTAACCGTCACGGCTTGGTATGGTGGAATCCAGCTTACAGAACAAAAACTGGAACCTCTTTGCCTTCAGTCATAAAATATAACTAAATAAATCAGGACGATCATTCACTGCAAACGATGGGTTTTCGTAAATGTATGAAATGTGTGATCAGCGGTGGGGATCGGCAGTAGGTGCGGCCCGCCCATGAGCGCAGTCACTTTCCTATGCTGACCGCTGCAGATAATGGCTCCACGATGTGCCGATGGGCGCCGACCGGGCCACCACAGGTCAGCACACATGTGGCACGACAGGAGGCGACCACTGCTGGCCACCGGGTCGGTTACGACACACTGCACATATCTGATTGTAGTACTATGTCAGAGATCGACAGGCGGCCATTAGTGGTCCGAGAGTGCAACAGATTCGGGGACGGGTCACAAGCGACAGTGGTCGCTGTAAAAAAAAATGCCGCACAGTTAGGTATTCTGTAACGAAAGAATGAGAAAGGGGCGCGCAGGTGCGCTTTCCAAGATCCACAACCATGTATGTAGTGTGATGTGTCCGCCGACGCCAAACCGCTTATTATTAGCGCTGCCTCGTCCTGTATGGTATCACACCGGGGTATCACTCTCAGTCTGCCGGCCAGGAGCTGCGCCGCGCCCCAGGCCGTTACGGTCCCTCAGTGTCCATTTGGTCACCCGGCGAGCGAGGACCGGTGTCAGACGTGAGAACGATGACCGCAGGTCGCACGGGTCAAGGACAAATCGCGGACGGCAGGAAGAGCCCGACTCGACAGCCGTGAGACCAGCGTCGGCTCAGTTTTGTGTTGGATGGGGGTGCCGTGACTTGCTGGTTTGAGTCCCGGTGTGTCACATAATTCACGCGTTTCTGACACTATCTGAGAGGCATCCCGGGGTTGTGCTGGGAGGAGTGAGTGGAAACATTCCAGAGCCTCTGTGGCCAATGAACTGTATCGCTTGTGACTAGAGAAACACTCCTTTAACACGACTCAGACTGTCCAGCAGAATCAGCCACTCTTGAGGTCCAGAGGGACCGTTTCACTAGCATAGTTCGTGTAAGCAGTCAACAACGCAAACACGATTTAATTGACATCACACAAATGGTGACAGCCATGAATGCATGAAATTGCCTTCTCAGCACTCAGCAGTAAATCGGAGAGATGCAACTTGACGTGCGATAACCACACACGATGGGACATTTTTACCAGCATCTCAATCTGTGGCCCGAAGGCTTCACATGCAGCCACGCGGTTCCGACCCTCGAGCCGAGTATATCTGCAGGCATTGGACATGCACTGCTGACCACTGACAACTGCACTG
The DNA here is from genome assembly GCF_019059575.1 of Amphibalanus amphitrite. Taxonomy (NCBI): domain Eukaryota; kingdom Metazoa; phylum Arthropoda; class Thecostraca; order Balanomorpha; family Balanidae; genus Amphibalanus; species Amphibalanus amphitrite. The sequence goes on along the minus strand of NW_024881525.1, from coordinate 152,154 downwards.
GAGGTGCACTTCTGAATTGGAGTTTATCTTTCTTTATACAAATCATCCAAAATCAACCCGGTTCCAATCAGAGGAAGTCAGAAAAACAGTTGCATTGCGCTGAAATAATATCAACGAGCTACCACTTCTGAATTTTTTTGTGTGTGTACAAATCATCCACTATTACACGGACGAGCAATTACCTACGGCTAAAAGCTCATACACACGTCATTCCCATCATCAAAATGCTCCACTGATATTATTTCCAAATGAGCTTGAAAAGACCATTCAGTCACCAATCGAATGTTATTGCGTTTGACCACCTCGCGGCCCGCTCCTGGCTGGCCCACCCAGCTCCGTCCCGTGTCGACGCTCCGGTCACGACCCAGCCGTCGTGTTCGGGCGCACAATCGACAATGCAGCCGCCGCGGCCCGCTAACACCACCGCGTCTGTTGACTGAAGCAAACACACCGTTAGCGCACGTACGAGGGGCGTTCAAAAAGTTCTCGGCCCAACCATGAAGGAGTTGGAATTTCGGCCTGCAACGCGGTGTGTTCAATGATGTGTTATTGGGATGTCCCCTTACGTAGCCATTAACCAATCTGCCCTGTGATTGGTTCAGGCTGCTAATTAAAGGGACAGTATCACCATTTTGATGAAATTTGACATTGCATAGGCCCCACCTTTCTGGTCCGGGAACTGAAGACCGATCCTCGAAGCTCCACACCGTTATCCCGCTATCGCCGCTCAAAGTACGAAAGGTGTACCACACTTTGAATCGTGCTGAATCGTGCTTCACTATCTTCACTTTTTAAATGTTTGCGCCGTTTTGAATTGACCGCCAGTAATAAAACTTTTACCCTGGTCATTTCATCAAATTTTATAAAGCCAAAACGTTTTTCGCACTTATTCATCACCGTTAAATTCATTAAATAGTCGTAGGCAATTTCCGCTGTTTCCTTCGGATTCTAGCGGCTCAACAAAGGAATTCCTCCAGCTTGAATCACAATCTCCCTCCAATGTATGACGTTTATCACGTGATTGTCACGTGATATTTTCTCCCATTGTCAATTGTCACGTCCAATTGTCACTCCCTCCAATTGTCACGTGATATTTTTATAGGCAATATGTAGGCGTTCAACTAGTGTTAAGAGTAAGAACTGCAACTTTCGGTGTTCGATCGTAGAGGGCGGGCCTATCTGCCTGCCGGCGGAGGTCGCTGACCGGTCGCAGGGCAGTGTGTGATCGGAGCCGAGCGCAGAGAGTGCGGCACCTGTACTGAAGTGTTATCTTGATCGGGAAGCAAATACAAGTGAGTGCGACACGCTACAAATACCTAAGGCTACCTCTCCGTAAGGACAACTCAATCAGAAGAACGACCGCGTAAGCGTAGCGTCAATAATGTATTATCTGCGCCAGTTCTGTAGTAATTTTGCATGCTTCCAAACTGGCGGCCATGCTTGTATAGTGGTGGTTCGCTCATGAAAATGAATCATGAAAATGAAATGTGGTTGCAATATTTTTCACCGAGTTCGGTCCTCAAACTATGTTTTTCTGATTCAGAAAAACAAGAAATGCTAGTAAAAAAAAAATCAGCTCCATACATTGATTTTTTTTTCGATGATACTGTCCCTTTAATCGTAACATAGTTAGCCATTCCCGGTCAGAATGGGCGACGCCCAGAAGGGAGCAGTGATTTGGTTCATGTATTGCAGAAAAATGCACCAAACGTTATTCACGAAAAGCTAGTGCCAACACATGTTGAGGTTTGTCTTTCTTACAGTAGCGTCAAAAAGCGGACATCTCTGTTCAATTTTGGTCAACAGATCATTAAAGGTCACCCCCGCAGTGGCCAGCCATCAACAGCATTGACTCAAGAAAATATGAAAAATAAGCACTTCTTTGTGAAAATGACAAATGTTCTGGTCTGGAACAACGCAGCAGAAGCGGAGGTGTCTATCAGGTTCCTCAAAGCCATTCTTCGACAGCGTATTAATATGTTTAAGATCTCTGCAAGATGCATCCCCCGTTTGCTGACTCCAGAGGAAAGGCAAACTCGAAAGGAGGCGTAACGCGAAAATTTTGGCCCCTATATCCCGCGCCCTGCTGGGGGGGGGGTGTTTGAACACCCCCCCTTGTGGTTTTTCGCGAATATCTCAAAAACGGCGGCGCGGAGCGCCGCCGTTTTTGGTACACCTTATCATACATCAATTCTACACATGTTGTGAAAATTTCAGACCAAGGTCATTCAAGGTCAGGTCACCAGGTCACTTGAAGTGACCTCACCTCATAAAAAGTTTCAATGTCTGCCATAGCTACACCGAGTGACCGATCGCTTTGAAACTTTCAGCGATTGCTAAGAGCAATAGTATGTACAAAATGTATGTCTCAGAATTTTGATATCGATGACCTAAGGTCAGGTCAATTTTGCGACCTCCCCATTATAAGTCAATGGGAGAAAATTGAAATGCGCCTCTTTTGGACCAAAGACATTATAAACACTCCCAAACACCGAATTACAAGTGGTTTAGACACACTGAACATGAAAATGGTGTCCATGACCCTTGTTTATGCCCTGAGGTCATCTTAGGTCACGAATGGTATCTAACAGTTTTTCGCAAATAACTTTTGATAGAGGCATGCTAGAGCGATGAAAACGCCTTAGATGTGTTCAGCTCGACGACACGGATCGACTGATATGCAACATGACCCTTTCCGGTCAGGTCATGACCTTGACCTGAGGTCAAATTTTCAAGTTGACCTTTCAAGGTCAAGTTATAGTTCATTCGATGCGTCTTGACGAGAGGAACACGATGCCGGTAAAAGTAAGCTCGTACAGGGCTTGGGTCAAAAGTTATTGCAGAAAAACTGTTTCCGAAAAAATCGGCTATTTTTGCAGTTTTTGCCCCCTGCAGGCAAAACCGTTGATGTTAGGTCAAATCTGAGAGAATTACTCAGAAAGGGCGTTAATAGGGCTATCGAATGCGCTTTTCCGCGGCGCTGTAGCTCTATTGGTTCCCGAGTTATGCGTTGGCTTCTTGGAAATTTTCGACATTCGACCTGGAAATCGGCGAAATTTTGCCTTCAATGACCTCTGGTGACCTGACCTTTGGTCTGACCAAAAAATTGACCGAAGTGATTTCGTCATTATTTTTGACGCTCTTTCGAACGCCGCCTTCCGCGTATCGCTACGTGGCCCAGGAGCCGAGTTACAAGGGGGGGTGTTCAAACACCCCCCCCCCCAGCAGGGCGTGGAAATCCAGGACCCCCAGCCGGGCGCGGGATATCGAAGATCCAAAAGAGTTCATTGAACTACTACTTGTTACCGTGGAGGGATTGTGGGTGTCACACGTTGATCCTAAGGGCGTGACCGAGTTGCACAAGTGGAAGCACACTGAGTAAAGGCCACCAAATGTGTGCGACGTGTTTAAGTCAGACGGCAAGGTGACAGTGGTTGCATTTTGGGATGCTGGCGGGGCTCTGCTCGTCAACTTTCTAAAACAGGGGCGCACAATTAATGATGAATACTACACCTCCCTTCGATAACAGTAGCGAGCAGCAGATATCAAGGAGAGACTATAGGGAAGCTGACTAAAAGTGTGCTTCTGATCCAGGACGACGCACCAGCACACATGAGCAGGGTGACGATCAGCGAAGCAGTGAGCTGTGGCTTCGAGTTGTTGTCACAGCCACTTTTTTTCTCCATGCCTTGCACCATCAGGTTGCCACCTCTTCCCCAACATAAGGAAATTTCTTAGCAGTGGCAACTTCGCTGACAGCAGGGAGACAAAAGCAGCCGTCTTGGACGTGCCAGATGCGTCCGAAACCCACTTGGCTATGGAGACCCAGGCAGGGTTGTATACCAATCAAGTCGATTGAATTGATTGATTTGTTTCAACGCGTATTTTGAGTTGATTGGATTGAGTCGATTGACTTGTCGAGATGACTGGTTGACTGACTCGTTTGACTTTAGCGACTGGTTGACTGATTTGATTCCCGAAAATTAGAGTGACTCGTATGATTGAGTCGATTGAATGGAAAGTTCAAATAAGTTTTAGTTGACGAAAAATAATGACACCAATTGATGACATCAAAGATCACAAAACTACACTGAAAACTGCTTGTCATCACAACTGCAATATGGGGTAGAAGGCCAAATAAAGAACAAGGCCTAAACATGAACAGCCAACTTTGACTTTCAACTGCAATAACTGCTCCAATCCTGGTGATAGAACCTGGCGATGCACCTACCTAACTTTCTGCACTCAGCAGGAAACGTTTTTTTAATACAGATGATAAAGTGCAAGGCCCTATATACTAATAAAGTGTGATTAATTAATAATTCACATCTCCACATCTCCTCAGAAAACAACCCACTGAACTCTATAAATATCTGAAACTCCTACAAAAATAACTGAAACAAAAGCGCCGTTTTCGTCTCGCTAATTACGTTTACGTACAATAGCTAATTTGCTGCATTGTTTAATTTGCAGCAGAATGTTTGTTGATCATTTTCTCCTGAGAGCCTAAGCATAACATATTTAATATATTTCATTTTACTTAAAATATTTTACCGAATATTATTAATAGTGGTTTTATTTCAAATGAAATAATAATCAAAACGAAATTGGTGTTGTACAACCGATTTATTTTAGGATGATCTACCATACTACATGATAGGTAATCAATGACGTCATCTTACCAAAAAATCAAAAGACATAGAATAGGTATTTATAAAAGCTTAGCCAGTGCTGCCAGATTTGGAGGATTTCCGCAAATCTGGAGGATTTTGAACTCTATTTGCGGACAAATTTCGCTTTTGGAGGATTTTTGATTCTGGAGGAAAATCTGGAGGATTTGTCGCTCGATTATTATATTCAATTTCATGGAAAAATATAACACATTCAAGACTAAAAAGGCATTTTCCTGCCCAGCGTCACCCTACCCGTTAGGATATATCACGTCCTTTATCACCGTGAGACTGCAGAATGTCTCAGTCTGTAGCTATATCTACGAGGGTACCAAACTACTGGCGGATCTAAGGGGGACATTTGGGGCAAATGCCCCCGGCCCCCCTGCAGCGCCCGAAATCGACGAAAATTTTCGTTTTTTTAGGATATAATGAAAACTAAACAACTTTTATAAGAAAAAGTATCTTTTAAACTGCACAGCAGTGCGAAAGGATTCAAAATCCGATGAGTTTTTAGAATTTGGTGAAACTTTTTTGGGGGTATAGCCCCCCGCAGCGTCCAAGACCGCCTTTTTATATCTACCAATAGGATTTGGAGGAATCTGGAGGATTTTTGTAGCTGATCTGGAGGATTACAGCCTTCCCCATCTGGCAGCACTGAGCTTAGCATACTTATTGGCAAAACGCAGTCGCACCGTGCCGTTTTCGCGTTTTAATTTTCCTTCACTATTGCTATGATCTTGCAAGTCTGACTGATGCGTCGTTAAACAACCAAGAAAACAAACAAATATGATCTTGCAATTTATCAACTTGATTTCATAAATGTACCAGATTTATCACAGGCTATATTAATCAGGGGTAGCCAGTAACAGTTGGTAGCATTAGGCCAAATGGGCGCTCAAAAACTACTACCCCATAGGGTTTCCATGTTAAATCGACCTTTTTCAAGCGAGCCCCATACGTAAGCTAATAAATAAAATGCCAATATTATTGTGGGGAAAGGTAGCCTCAAGCTTTCTCTACAACCTTTCTATCTAGCGTTTTTCGATGCGGAGGCCATAACAGGTCCAAAAAGCATTGGGCGCTGCCCGAGGTACCAATAGCCCCTCCATGAGAGCACAAGTTCCTGCGCATGCGCACATTGCCTCAACCCTGTACAAGCGTAAATTAGTGATACTGCTCACGGACTCGCTCAGCCAATCAGCATCCACGATTACATTCATAGATGTCGCTAGCATCACGTAAATCCTGCTTGCGAACACATTTAAAGAATGAAACAGCTGCGCCATTTCCGCCTTCCATTGATTCCTTCCATTTTAGTATCAACTATACGCTTTTCAACTAACTTTAGACTAAGTTTTAAACTATGGTTAGTATGTTATTTCTGGTACATATAATTTAAAAATAACTGCTTTATGAATTTGGCTTTACTCTTCAGAATGGAATACTCTATTTTTTCGATAAACAAAAAATATATCACCTACCCTGTAGCTTGTCCAGGTAAAATGGGCGCTTTCCGCGTCGTTGGTGTACCCGTTGTTCTATATACCCTGATATTAATAAGGAAAGGAAGGAATGATTGACCTACCTCACAGGTACCTATCTACCTTCGTTGGTACTGTTGGTAGCCAGCATAGGCGCGGGAGCCGGGGGGGGCAGTGGGGGCAGCTTGCCCCCCCAACTCTAGGGCTGTGGGGGCGGTGCCCCCACAACTTAGAGACGAAATACCGCACTTTTTTGCAAATGTTTTTTCTTTTTTTGTTGAAAAAGCCAAGGGTTAAAAAATAAGTGGCCTAAAACCGGAGAGAAAACTAGATTTGGGGGTAGGGGAAAGTGGGTGTATTGCGCCCTCCTAACCAATTGCGCCCACCAGCATTCCCACGGATTCAATGGCATGCTTAGAATTTTGTGTTCGAAAACATTATTTTCACCACTGGATAGTTCATTTTAACGCCCAAACTCTCCGATGAAGCCAATCAGCAAAGCTCATTCCGCCATCAAAGATGTTTTGGCGTTTTCTTAGCTTTTTTGCAGTATTTTGAACCGTTGGCTATAAAAATTTGTGATGTTTGTGTGATTTTCAGAGTGATATTTAGAAAGAGAATCCCTTTTTTCATTGTATTTCACTGAAACAGTGAACTTCCTTCAACATCTTTATGATAACTTCTACGCTTTTATTAAAAAGTACCTCAATTTTAATTGCGCCCATGGCAATTGCGCCAGGGGGCGCAAATAGAATAATGGTGTAGCTATTGTATCACGACAGTATGAATGCATCATTAACTGATTGCAATAAAGGAGGAGTTTAATGTCACGCAAGGGAGCAGCCCGCTGTCGTCATTTCGCAAATTATTTTCCTCGTCAAACTTATAATGCAGCTGCCATTTAGGCTACGACTTGTGGTGTAATTGATAAAATAAGGCATTTTCAACATGGACTCAGGGGTGAGAAGTCACAGCTATGATAAAAAAGTAGAAACTGATGTCATAAAGCTGTGAAAACGATAAAAATTATTAATTTTGAGAGAAACGATTGAAAATTTAACTGTATAGGCGCATACGTTCACATATATCTAGTCGGTTACAGTAAACGTTTTCGTTGCACTTCTACAAGCGTACGGACACATGTAAAGTTATCTACCTGGGCAAAAAACATCGCGATTTATATCTACATTTATCATTTATCCAGCCTGAATAACATTATAAATGTTAAAGTAAGCCGCAATGACATTAGACTGCCGGGGTGTATGCATTCCGTCTCATTCACTTAGCCATGTTAAAGTTTAGGGCGCAATTGGGTTCTAATTGCGCCATCCCCCTGGCGCAATTTACAGCAGCTGTTGGCAAATGCGCCCTTTTGCATGTTTTTGAAAAAGCAGCTGTCAGAAGCAAACGAAACATTCTTAATTGATCGGGAGGCTCTTAAATCGTAGCCAATGAGTTCCTCTCTGAAATGGTTACCAGTGCATGCTTATATCTCCAGCGGGTTTCTTACAATTAGCGTTTTTCCTTAAGGTGGCGCAATTCACCCTCCATCCCCTACCCTAGGTTGATCTCCATTATGGTGTGCCCCCCCAGTCTGAAAGTAGTTCCCGCGCCTATGGTAGCCAGTGACACATCTAGGCAGGTAAGTAGGTACTTACCTACCTGCTTTCCTGCTGTCTTCATAAAGCATACCTAATGAAGTTGTCAAATTTGTAGCATATTTTCAACACTTTCATATGGTGTCAGTGTGACATGAAACCTAGCTAGGTTCATTATGTTCAGGATTCATTTCAGAAGAGCTCCGCATAGCTCACATAAGAGACAGACAGGGGCTTTACATGGGGTAGATGGCCTGATGACTTAGCTGGAATATGGCCAAAATTAAATTGACAACTTTTAGGTAAAAGGTGGTGATTTGGGTTAAGGGGTGAGTCAAATACGGTTATTTTGCACCCATTAAATGAAACTTCTGCTCCAATTCTACCCATTGAACCTCAATACCATGATCCACCTGTCCATCACTAGGTATCCTTCCTTATTACATAGAAACTTTGAATGGCATGGTAATTTATAATTTTAAATGACAATATTTTTGTTTCTTCTGTAGGTAGGTAGGTAGGTAGGTAGGTATGTACACCAGACTGCTATGGACACTTTTCCAAGATGGTGGGGCAAAAAACCTAATGTATGTCTTGGTTTGAGTCGTTTGATTGAGTTGATTGATTCCTTTCATTGTCGCGTTTGAGTCGATTGAATCAATTCCCGAAAACTGCTCTGACTTGATTGATTTGATTGGTTTCCCAAATTTGTCGTGATTGAATTGATTGCTATTGATTGAGTCGTATACAACCCTGGACCCAGGGGCCTCTCGCGAAGCGCTGCGCGAAATGTTTTTGTCCTAACGCTGGTTATTTGAATAAATGAACATTTTTGGTCTAATAAGTCGACGTCGTATCTCTGCTCCTTCATGGTCGGGCCGAGAACTTTTTGAACGCCCCTCGTATGTACCGCGCTCTGTGGCCTGCCCGGGCCGGGCCGGACGGGGTCCCGACCCCTGCGCTGCCGTGACGAATGGAATCACGTGCAGCGGGAGGCGACGTGCAGCACGGCTCCTACATTGAGCCCACTGCGACTAATGTCACCGGCGGCACTCAGACGCTGATGGGTTGGGAGTTTGTCAGGGCTCTGTTTCGCCAACAGCCGCCAGCGAGCGCGACGCATTCACTCGAGTTCCGGCATGTTTATACACTCTCTTTCAGAACCCCAGCCCTGACCGTTAGGTTAAACGGAGTTCATTTACCAGGGTTGTTCGTAGAGCTGTTTCCGGTATGAAGACAAGCAGCGCCCTCCGACAATCACGTGCTGTAAGTGGGTGATAATTTCGTGTCCGGCTGGGTTATCAGCCCCAAGTGAGGAGTAGCTCGGGGCGCAGCTACCGGCAATGCCGTCTGGGAGGCCGCCGAGACGCAGACGTGAATCCGCAGACACCGATCTAGCGGGAGGGGTTGGAGAGTTCCCAAAACTGCCAGCATCACCACCGTCATAAGCGTAGGAACCATGGGTGCAAGGGTGCAGCTGCACCCACAATATTTATCCAGTGGGTGCAGACAATGTATTCTGCACCCACAATAATCTGAACCAAAAACCCCTTTTTCATCAACACTGCTTCCCATGCAGCACGGCAAATTCAGGATATGTTGATTGTTGCCTACTATCCATCTTTCGAAGCATTTGCTACTGTGATCAGTGATGGTCTTCAAAACTTACATTTGTGCTGAAAAAAAGGGAAATGGAGAATTTCATTGAACACATACCGAACCGATGACCCACTGTCAAAACTTTTAGCCCGATATCTTCGAAAATGGCTAAGTTGGCCGCTTTTACTTTTTGCGGTAGTCAATATTGACAATATTAGCCCTCGAATGTGTGCAGCGTTTTCCAGCTTCTAATGTGTAGGGGGAGGGGGGTCGGTCGGACCCCCTGCCGTTCGGCCCCTGATCGAGCTAGAGCTTCGCGGAAAAAAACGAGGGTGTTGCCCGTGACGAGAGGAAGCCGATGATACCCAATTTTAAGGTCCTACTTCATTGCACTGTAAAAAAAAGTTTAACACCCATGTCAAAAACCAGCACCCTATACCTGCTTATTTTAAGCAGGCTAAATGGGTAATAAATTTTAGCACCCTTTTCGAAAAATAGCTCCCTGTGCCGGCTTATTTTAAGCACCCTAAATGGCTGCAACCATTTAGGGTGCTTGAAATAAGCCGGCACAGGGAGCTATTTTTCGAAAAGGGTGCTAAAATTTAGCACCCAGTTAGCCTGCTTAAAATAAGCAGGTACAGGGTGCTGGTTTTTGACATGGGTTTTTACAGTGTGGTTGACCTTCCAGGTCAGGTCAATATTCCAAAAGTCGGGAAAATCGGATCTGCTAGAACTGCGTAAAGTGAAGCTGTTAGGTATCGGGTTTTTCGGGGTGCTGATCACAAATATCTGATGTTAGTTTTGATCACAGATGATTTCTTCATGCATTTAGGCCAGATCGGGTCAGGTCAGGTCAGGTCAACCATTAGGCGTCCTACCGGCTATCCATAGTAGGTGTCAACTACCACTGACGGCGTCGTAGCATGTCACGAAAGCACTAAAACTACTTCGTAAACGTTCAAATGGATGCTAAATTCGAAATCAGCCCTATATAGAAACATGTAAAACTCGAAAAAGTGAACCGAAGTCATCAAAGGTCAATGACCTGACCTGACCTTCAGGTTATCTTCACACCCACCGTGATGCATGGGAAGAACATCATTTCACATGTTTGGACGTCTACAATCACAAAAAGACTGGAAACGCGCGGATAATGTGAGCTGACATACGCCAAATCGCGATTCCGGCCGAACATGGTCTCGAGAATCAGGTCACAGGTCAAAGGTCTTTTGGGTCAGGGTCATGAAATTTTTTAGAGCAGGTGTAAAACTGATCAACTCGAGGGTACTAAAAGTTTCGTCGCGATCGGCCGCTTTTTGCGCGAGTTATTTGCGAACAACCATGGGGGGGGGGGTCATCCGACCCCCTACACATGCGAGGGTCAATGCTTCCAAATGCACTTATCGGTTGGTACCTTTTCGACATGGTACACCCTCAAAGCTCGTAACGAGCCTTCGCTCGGGTGTCGCCCCCCCCCCGCTTCACCGGCCATGGCTGGATTTCTGCACCCATGCACCCACAATGTTCCAGCCGTTCCTACGCCCATGACCACCGTTCTGCCAGAGGGCAGTGACCGAGCCCTGGGGAGAGCTGTGGGGCGGTAGCGGTTACACGGGAATTTCCTGAATTCATCAGTAGCAGAAAGGTAGCCGCGCCGCCCGCAGTATAATGTCGGGCGAAGGACCTGGAGTGCCCGGTGGGTCCGTCTGCAGCCAGAGTTCTGCACCATCCCAGCACCACCAGACATAACCAGCGGCACCACTACCAGACATCACCACCACCACCACCGGCTGCACCAGTGGCGGCCGCTGGGGCTCCTCTGGGACCACCGGCTGGGTCGGCGTCACGGCTCAGTGGCCAGGACGGCCGGAGACGGACAGCGCCTCAGACAGGTCGGTGCACCCGGCCCCGCACCCCGTCCGGCAGGAGCGACTGTGGTGAGGACCCAACACGATTACCTGTGGTGTTTGAGGGAGGTGTGAGGCTGTGTGGTAGCGAGACACGATGTCGGTACTGGAGGCGTGAACGGGAGGTGAATGAGGTCATGCTGCGTGCATGGATAATGACAATGACATTCAGACCTTTCGGCCGTCATAGCTACACTAGGGTTGAGCTAAGCCAAGACTACACGTTCCGCTTTTATGTCCCAAAACTTATGCTGGGGAGCTGTGGTTTGTAGAGTATCGATTAGCGAGCCTCACCGACCGGTATGCCACAACTTAGTTAGGGCTAGTTCTCAGAAGCGTCACAGTAACATTTATTCTGAAATGAAATGAAACCGCTTCCGGGTGTTGCTTTCTCCTATCATTAGGAAATGATACCAGCCACTTGGAATGAAACACGGTCTGCTGCGGGATCGAATATCGCCATCCTGCAGGATCTCGTCCTCAAGTTCAGCCTCATTCATTCCACCTACTTCTACACATAGGTGCACACTACAACCGTGAAAATAAGGCGGCTTGCGACTGGATGTAATGCCAAGTGTCGGGAGACTCTTTAGTGCCCTAAACGTCTCTAGTAGTTAAGATTTTCAGGTGTGTATGCTGCCATCTAGGAGCTAACATCTTATCAGCAAAGCCCTTCACCCGAGTTGATAGGGACGCCATCTACGAGCTAACGCCTTCTCCGCGACGGAGCTCTACACTCGCTCGAGTGGGGACCGAGGGCGCCCTCTGCTGTCAGGGGAGTCACCGCCCCTTAGCCCTTAGCAATACAGAACCCCTTGTAGTCCATGTGACAGGGACGCTATCTTCCTGAAAGCAAGTCAGTAATCGGATCTCGATGCCCAGTGTCGCGCTAGCGGTAGTGGTAGTGTGCCTTCATAGTGCTTTGAAATCCAACTTGCTGGGTGAGTGGTGACGGTACACGGAAACTTTTTCGCTCAGAGACCTTTGTGATGGTTTCTAACACGCTCCAAAATTGTCCATCGCTCGAAATCTCGGCGGTGTTTCAGCGGCACGCTGCCAGCACACGTGGCAATTTTGGTTCCCATAGAGACATCTACAAGCCCATTGCTCCGACACTACCACATGTGTGACGTCAGCTCGCGAAATGCGCTGGCAGCGTGCCTTGTAACATGGCCCTCTTGCTTGAAACCAACCCTTTTAACTCTGTGGACGAGCCTATCCAGGTGAAAATGACTCTACTCCAGCACATTGATTCGCCCGATAAAAGTCACCATAATAGTCACTAATGCACAGCCTGGCAGACTGGCTGTTACCGAGTAGAACCGGTAATTTTGTGCGGCAAGAACAATTTGTTGCCGTGAGCGGCGGACTGAGATCACCATCGTTTTCCCGCACAATACGTTCCACCGGGATAGGGATTAGTTACGCTGAGCACATTGCTGATACACTTTATGATCCGGCCAACGCGCCATACCGTGGTGGTGCTCACAAACTGCAGCTGCCAGGATATTGCCGAAGCAATGGTAAACGAACGACTGCTCGCCAATACGTCGTGCAGTGCAGGAATAGCAGAGCCCTCTATCAGCGATTACCCAATACACACCTGGGCCAACAATGCAGCGTTGAAAAAATTGATGTGCAACAGATCGTAAGCTCAGACTCAGCAGTCAGTTAGTCCAAAGTAGAAGCGTTGTGAAGTGGACTTGGTTCTGACCTCTATCGCTCGATCGGGACCGGGGAGGGACCGGGGAGCATTACGCATTGCGATCACTGTCAAAAACCGCAGGCCTCCCATCAGGGAAAGCTAGTACCTCAGCGTAGAATCAACCCGAACCAAGCTCTCGCCACTACAGGGTGGACCAAAAAGGATTGAAACATTTTGAACTCGCATGAAATATGTGTTATTGCATGCAGGTGACTGAAAATGATACCAAACGAGAGAGCATTTCGTGGAAATTCATAATGACATCTCTCTCATCTGCTTTCTCTCGTTTTCAGTCTCTCACAGCAAATGTTCGAAGAGGCCACCTTTGCGAGACAGGCAAAGAGCGTCAGCCTGCCGGCTGACGCGGTAGTCCGATGACACATGTCCTCTGGTATGACTCGCACAGCCTTGGTGATCGCTCTCTTCAGTTCACAGAGGCCTACATAACCTTCCTTGTAGACCTGGCCCTTGAGATGACTCCACAGGAAAGGAATCCATAGGTCAGGTGAGAAGACAGACAGGCCAGTTCCACTTCGGTTCGAGGATGGGAGCGACAACACCGTGGCTGACGACCAAAAGCGCTAAAGAAGTTGAAAAGAACCAAGCGACGCTAAAGAAGTTGTTGAAGTGAGCCCAAACGAAGTATGGCAGTCTCATGGACCTCATGTGATTCCAGCCAGACGGTGCGCCTCCTCACATCGCGAAACAACGCTCAAGTGGAGCGAGAACCACTTTGGTGACCGGCTGATATCCCGCAGTGCGTGTCGGAACTGGCCTGTCTGATCACCTGACCTGACCCCGATGGTTTTTTTTCCTGTGGGGTCATCTCAAGGCCCGGTCTACAAGGAAGGTTCTAAAGGCATCTGTTACCTGAAGAGAGTGATCACCAAGGCTGTGCGAGCCAAACCAGCGGACATGTGGCTTTTTGCCTGTCTCGCAAAAGTGGCCTCTTCGATTTTTTTGCTGTGGGAAAATGAAAACGAGAGAAAGCGGATGAGAGAGATGTCATTATGAATTTCCACGAAATGTACTCTCGTTTGGTATAATTTTCAGTCACCTGCATGCAATAACACATATTTTATGCGAGTTCAAAATGTTTCCATCCTTTTTTGTCCACCCTGTAGTGAGAGCTCCGAAGACTAAACGCCAACACTGCATGTTCTCAATCAATCTTCTGAAGCAGACAACTGAGTAGGTATCCTCATCGGAAAAAACGCAACTTGCAATGGTTCCCAATCGGTTTGCCCCATCCCACAATAACACACCTTGTTCCTTTTTTTGGTGTATTTTTTTTTTTGTTGTTGGTCATCGCACTACATCGGGTGATCACTTCTTGGTGGGGAGGATGATTCCATCGTATTTCTGCTGGAACCACTTCATCGAGTCCTCCTTGGTCACCCGGTGCTGAATGCCGACGCGGCTCTTCCGGCGCCGGCGGGTCGAGATGTTGAACCCTGCCGACACAGCGAGAATCGTCAGTTAGAGACCAGGAACGCTAACAGCAGATGGGATATTCCCCGGGGCGAAGAGCATGAGACACGATGGAGATTTAACGATCATGAACAGAAACCAACAGCTGCGATGAAAACAAACACAGCCCCTTTGTATGGCTTCGAACACAGAGTACTATCGATCGCCAGCACGATCAAAACCGAATCAGGGCAAAGTTGAACGCAAGTGAGCTTCATATAGCCTCTGCCGTAAACACACAGAACATAATAACAAAAATAAAAAGGTTCGGGACTTCGGGAGAAGTTTTATACATCATAGCACTTACGAAAATCTAATGACACACTACGGTATGAAAATATGCAGAGAATTCCAAAAAGCATGGTTAGGTACTAACCAGTCACAAATTCAGTAAAATGGTTGGCAGTTGAGAGCAAATGCCAACCAGTTGAAAGCATAGTTGAACAGGAGACAACTTAATTGATGCAGCTATTACACTATCTACTGCGCTGCCGTGCGCAGTAGACACTAGCCAGCAGCAACTACTGCTGGTAAGCGCCAGCCGCCTGTCCCAGTCTTTCAGACAGCCCCCCGCACACTCACCAGGCCGACCCAGCACGACGTAGAAGTCGAGGCCGTAGATACCGATGCTGGGGTCGTACTTGATGCCCAGGTCGATGTGCTCCTTGATGCCAAAGCCGAAGTTGCCAGTGTCTGAGAAGTTGCCCTTGCGCAGCTCGTACTCGCACACCTGTGTGGGGACGTCGGACGGCCGTCAGTGCCGGGGAAATGACACACCAGAGGGGCGGACAACGGGCCAGGGCTGGACGAGGAGAGTACCGAGATTGGACCATGAAATCGCACATTACAACATGAAGCGCAAACATGGGTGGGCATTGCAAGCAAGGCATGCGGGAAAGATCTGAATTATGATTCCATTTCATCCTTAATGTGGTCACTTTCAAATGCGCAATGAAAATCAAGCAAGCATTTTCGATAAATCGTATTAGACGGGAGCAAATTACAAAAGGTGAGCATGATGCTGGAAACGCGGAATTTTTAATGGTAGACGGTGCCGCCATCTGCCGCCATTTCAAAGACGGTTCAGTGACTCGTCCCGGTTACAAAGTCTACGTGAATTAAAACGCGATGGAAGACACTAAACGCCGGGTCGGAAAACGAGGCCCCATTAGGCATTAGCCCGGCATTGATGCCTGGTGAGTGGTGCATAACTGTCGTTTATACACAGCATGTTCTAGCGAAACACTGCGCAACATCTCAAATTTCTCCCTAGTCCAAAACTCCAGACATAACCACTAAATAATTTGCCCCAGCTGCAATGACCCATGAACCAGGAAAATAACACTCCATTTAGCGAATCAGTCACCAGAACAACCAATCTTGTCCTTTTCATATTTCTCAAATACCAGTTACCGTAAAGTGACAGCAACTCCAAATCTTTCCTGATCACAATAGGAAACAGATCTGACAGTTCAAGTTGCCCCCAGCAGCAGCAGCAGCGGCGGCTCACCTTGAGGCCCTGCTCGAGGATCTCCTCGGCCTTGGGTCCGCGCACGGTGCAGTGGACGGCGATCTTCTCGTTACGGCGGATGCCGAAGCTGCGCACGGTGTAGCGCGCCTTGGAGAACACCGGCGACTGGCCGGTCAGCTGCTCCAGCACCTTGGCAGCGCGGGTCAGCCTGGAATAGAGGATAGGCATGTCACATTGGGCATGCCACGTGGCTGCATAGGTATTCATGAAATAATTTGTAGCTCTAGGGTGAGCTTTAAATGAGTGGTGATACTGACAAGATATCAAGTTGGGATAGGACTATGATACTCTTTGTGTCAATGACAGTGTCAAAATGAGTTTAACATAAAACTAAACTAATCTCTTCCTAGCATATTTTAATAAACTACTCAGAGGCCTAGCTTCAGCCAAGACACCTTATCATTCCTGAGAAATCAGTGTGCAGAAAACAAATATGACTGCTACACAAATACCATCCCTGGAATAAATTGACTGGTAAGACAACTTCTAATAGCCACTTCTAGGCTTACTTCTCTCATCATGCATTGGACTGTAGGAAAATTATCCCAAATAAGATCCAGGGCAGAATCTACCAATAATTTCTGATAACCACATCAAGCCCAGCATTGCATTGAATACTGCTCACTCCGGTATGCAAAAAATTACCCCACAGTGTCAATCTTGAAATACAGCCTGCAGGGTATCAGTTTTGGGAATATTTTCCACTAATGTAATGTAACAAACAGTCTTGGAGTGAGGGTTCACTATTACCTTTCTGGAAACTGACCACATTGTTTATATTACACTAACTGCATAAATCATTACACACCACTGGTTTCACTGGTTCATTTCATTATACTAATTACACAAAAGATAAGATCCAGGGCAGAATCTACCATTAATTTCTGAACATCAGCATACAAATGTAACTGTAGAACTAATGAAAAATAGTACTTACTTGTCACCCGATTCACCAACACAGATGTTCAGGCATAGCTTAAGGATCCGAAGATCCCGCATGGGGTTCTTTGACTTGTCCTGAAAGAGACAAGCAGGTATGTCAGAAATGGTTCTACAAATCACGTAACATAAAACAAAACAGGCTGCAACTAACAACAGTCAAGTAAAATATTTTACACAATGCCAGGCCCAGGACAATCCATGGCAATCATATGACAATGCCATGGCAATCATACAGCACGCCTCTCAGATGCTTCCACCAGTTTATGAAAAATGGCTACCCTCCAACTCTCGAGATATTTACAAAACTTTGCTGAAGGCTGCACATTGGTAAGTTGTAACTTTGTAGCTTGTAGGTTAGTGGGAATAGTTAGGTCAGCTGTCCAGGGCGATGTTTTTTTTTCTGTAAGGCTATTTGATTAGACTTAAAACCAAACTTTGTGTACATGTCTGAAGAACACAAGTATCAGTGGCAGCATGTGAGATGCCTGCTACATGAATACCCAATCCCTCACCTTAATATGCTGTTCCGAGCCAAAATTGCTGGGTATTATTAGAGCATAACAATTAACAGCCTAAGCTGACAGTCTCACTGCCTGAATCATCATCTTCCCTTGTTTAAAAACTGTTGTAGTTCAAAGGTGAATCAGACTCATATTTGGCACAACATAAATTTATCCAGCTAAACTTGACACAGTGAAACACTAAACATAAAGCCCTATGTAGCAACAAGAGCGAGATAATCATGGTTGTAAAATTTCGGCAGCACGCAGACTGATCTCACTAGGAGAAAAATAGCGTGTACGACTTCTGAACTCCTCTTCGATGACAAAAAACGTCCAGAAAAGTATTTATCGGCAAAAATCCAATTCGCCACAAACGCCCCATTCACTCACCGCCATGGTGAACCGGAAAGACCTTCCCCCGGCAACGCTGCCATGTCAATTATAGCAAAATAAAAACGTGAAAGGTTTTCAAGTCTGTGTGGCTTTTGCTTTTAAAGCAGGCAATATTTTTGATAATTAGATAAAAAAAGTAAGAAGTGACTTCTTATTTAGCGAAATACGATGCCCCGAGTATTTTATTGGGTGTCAAAGTTGTTTCTCTTCGCTAATAAAGCGTGTGAAACCTCTTTTAAGCTTCACCAAAATATTGTTAATAAAAAATTGGCTGTTCATGATGTAAAGAGCCCACTTTAAATAATATTCATGAAAATTTTATTACTAAGGATCATCAGCTGCTCCATTTGTTTTGAAACATAAATGACACTTTTGAGACGATATGCGTCCCGTTGGCTGCTACTCTCCTCACTGTTCTCCACGCCGATTGTTTTTTAAAGGTGCAAATTCTCAGAAAAAAAAATTTGCATCTTGTCACCTTTGAATAGCTTGTCAACCGTAACAAAAGGAACGGACGAATCAAATACAACTGTCAAATGCTTATTTCGAGTATTTGGATTATGCAAACGTCAGGGGCCAATGATGCAAATAGCTTGTGCTTTAAGTTTCTCTTGCTAAGTTTCTACCAATGAAATAATTGGCAACGATCTTCGTATTTTAGCCTGCATGTCACTAGAAGCTCTAAATAAAAAAACAGCATGTCCTTTGACCTTCGTTTTCAGCCAGCGAGTCTTGTAAGTTTGATGATGCAATTTCACTCCAAATTACATTACATCAAAAGCTGCATCACCAATGGAGTTTCAGCTGTTTTTGATGCTGATTGGTCAGGTGGTGTTTACGCACGCAGGAAGTCTAATAAAGAAAACAAAATGACTTCACAACTTCGGCCGCGTCCCGGCCGTGTCGTCTGTGTGCGAATGTCTTGTTATAAGTTGAAGTACAGGAGGCTCATGCACAAATTTAAATATAGCCTTTCAATCATTATTTGTGAGCTAGGCGATCAGGTTACTTTGCATTGATCAGCCTTGATTGTTCCTGATCAGTGTCTTTGAAGAGTCTCACAGTCATGTCGTTCAAGCATTTATTTATGAAATCGTCATTTGTGAAAGCCCCTATTCAAAATGGGATAGGGCGATATGTTGGTCAGTTACAGAGAATAACTGTGAAATTTTGTAAGGAACACAGTGATAGTAAAGGAGTGAGGTAGGTAAGAGGTGCTCCCCACCTTCAATCCCATATCAATTTGAAAAATAAGGCTTTACAAAAAGGCACTTGTTTTTGGTTAAAACATTAGAAACCATACATGTGATATTTTTCGCAAATTAATTGTATGTCAAACTCTACTGCCGGCACCTCAGCCTGCTCTCGTGTTTTTATAATGTTTTCATGCTATTAGGTTTGAATAATACCTACCTAATGCAGTCACAATTTTCACATAATATTATATCAATTTAATATATTCTTAGCAATTCTCTGCACTAGTTTGAATTATCAAATCATAAAAACAAATTTGAACTCTACCCTAACTGACTGTCCCCAAAGAATCCTTGCATAACTATGGACCAATTTTTGCCTTTTAAGTGGTTCATGTTTTTGAGAACTTAAATGGGATTTTTTTTAGATACACTAACAAGGGCTTGGTTATGCTGCACATTTACCAATTCAACAAGCAATTCTTGATGCGTGCTAGTTGGCAGTCCGTAATAATCTTTGTGTGCTAAAACTTTATCCTCAGTTTTTATTTGATTGAAATTGAGTGGGACTGAATGAGTGAGACCTTATCTATGAAGGCTTGTCAATTGTGTGGTAGGTTTTCTGTGGTGCGATTCAGATCACAAACTGGTGCTCTAAAACTGATGGATGCGTGGGTTTCAGGACACCAGCAAATATTGATGAGAACCCATGTTTTCAGGGATTTTATTGAAAACCAGGTGGTGGATTTCGCCAAACAGAATCCAGGCATCGTTGTATATCTTAAACCCAGACGCCATCGAGCTCCACACGTCAAGCTGGAATATTGTGAGTATTCACCACTTCATCCTCAACTCAGGCAGCACTGCTGTAGAAATCAAGTGCATGCATCTGGGCTGTTACATACAGGGTCAATTGAATGGCTCATTGAGACAGTAGTTACCTAATTGTAAGTTGAATGAAAAGTGAAAATAATGCTATGCATCTAAAATTAAGCCATACCATTGCTATGAGCTTTGTTCATCTATCAGAGGTGCTGCATGTCAGCTCCCACTGCAGCACCAGTCATGTCCATGGTTGACCCGTTCCCCACAATGCCACAGTGAACGGTGAGACGGAGATTCTCAGTGCCAAGTGCCTGTCTGAGCGGGAGCTGCGCCAGTGGCTGGAGGTGGCGCGCGGCAGCTCCGGCGAGCCGGTGGCGCGCCTCAGGAAGATGCAACACACCGACCGGCCGTCCATCCAGGGCGTCTGGACGCCGTGGACCAACGTGCCGCCGCAGACCAACCTCGAGACCTTCCCCAGCGTGAGTGCGCGCCGCGCCGCGGGCGCCGTCTACCGGGACCGCTGTCGTCAATGTTCTGCTCTGTGTTTTTACAACAAGCCCAGCCGATTGCCCGTTTCATGGTCATTTGACCAAAGTACGAGTCATGGGTGTAACTTTGTATACTTTCGAGGTCCCATGTGGGACCCCAATGCGAACATTTGGGACCCCAATTGTCATTTTGGGACCCCAATAGTGGAGGCCCCCGAGACGCACCAGCTACTTTGCAAACGGAGGTCCGATGTTCATATAAAAGGTTCTGTTTAAATAGGAGGCCCCTTGGACAAATCGGAGGCCCTGTTGGACAAAAAGGAGGCCCCCTGAACAAGTAGGAGGCCCCCTGAATAAGTAAGAGGCCCCCTGAACAAGTAGGAGGCCCCCTGAACAAGTAGGAGGCCCCCCGGAAAACAGGAGGCCCCCCTGGAGAAATAGGAGGCTCTCTGGACAAGCAGGAGGCCTCCTGGACAAATAGGAGGCCCTAGGCAAATAAGAGGCCCCTAGACAAATAGTAGGCCCCATGGACAAATAGGAGGCCCTCTGTACAAAAAAGAAGCCCCTGAACAAATAGGAGGCCCCATGGACAAGTAGGAGACCCTCTGTACAAATAGGAGGCCCCCTGCAAAAATAGGAGACCCCCTGGACAAATAGGAGGTCCTAGACCTAAACAAACAGGAGGCCCCTTTCACAAAAGGAGGCCCCCTGGACAAATAGGAGGCCCCTTTCACAAAAGGAGGCCCCCTGGACAATTGGGAGGCCCCTGGACAAATAGGAGGCCCTCTGGACGAATAGAAGGCCCCTTTCACAAAGGGAGGCCCCCTGGACAATTAGGAGGCCCCCTGAACAAGACGGAGGCCCCCTGGATAAAGAGGAGGCCCCCTAAAAAAGGAGCCCTCTGGATAAATAGGAGGCCGCTTGGAAAATAAGAGGCTACTTTAACCAATAGGAGGCCCCCTGGACAAATAGGAGGCCCCCTGAACACGTAGGAGGCCCGCTGGACAAATAGGAGGCCTCTTGGGCAAATAGGAGGCCCCCTAGAAAAATAACAGGCCCCTTGGACAAATAAGAGGCCCCCTGGACAAATAGGGGACCTCTTGAACAAATAGGAGGCCCCATGGACAAGTAGGAGCTAGAGGCCCTATGTACGAATAGGAGGCCCCCTGGACAAATAGAAGGCTCCCTTCAAACAAAAAGGAGTCCCTTAAAAAAGGAGGCCCCGGGACAAGTAGGAGACCCCTGGACAAATAGGAGGCCCCTGTACAAATATGAGACCCCTGGTCGAATAAAGGACCCCTGGATAAAAAGGAGGCCCCTGGACAAATAGGAGGCCCCTGAACACGTAGGAGACCCCCTAGATAAAGAGGAAGCCCCTGGAAAATAGAAGCCCCCTGGATAAATAGGGGACCTTCTGGAGGAACAGGAGGCCTCCTGGACAAATAGGAGGCCCCATAGACGAATAGGAGGCCGCTTGGACAAATAGGAGGCGCCGTTAACCAATAGGAGGCCCCCTAGACAAACAGGAGGCCCTCTGTAACAGTAGGAGGCTCTCTGTACGTACAAGAGACCGGCGCTTGACCTGTAGAAGCTTAGCTGTATATACACTAGGAGGCTCTCTGTGCAAGTAGTCGAAGTAGGAGGCTATCTGTACTGTATGTATCTACAATTACAAATAAGAGGCCCCCTGGGCAACTTAGATGCAACACAAATCGGAGGTCACCTATAAAAAGCGGGACTCTGTTGGAATACCTGTTTGAATAAATTGTTTACCTGATATTCAAATTGTTTAATCCTCGCCCGCACATCGGGGGGGGGGGGGGGTGGCAGTGGTTGCCACCCATTCCCCCCGCCCTAGGTAGTTTTTTTTTCTGCTCTACACTAAACATTTTGATTGCTAGAAGTCGGATGTTTCGTATAGCTGCTGCTCTATCCTTTCTTAGCGTCCACTGAAAATTTCAAGTTTCTGTGGTTTTTGGTTTCGGAGATATGACCTTATTCTTCAGGTAATGTCATAACCCAAATGACAAATACCCAATATCTTGCGTTGGCGTTGGGTCTTGTGAGCTTTTGACACCTTGATTTCGGCCTTTTTTGCCAGTCTTACCTCCCACCTATCATGGAACATGTTGTTCAATGATGTAGCGGTGCCAGGGTCAGGGTCAAGGTCAACCTAGGTCGTCTAAAAATATTGCGTTTTGGGCAAGCTGAATATACTTTCGTGAAGTTTCTTTGACTGTATTTTTGGTAAAAGCTTCTCAGTTCATGATCTCATGTAATATGGACACGTTCACAATCGGTGTACACATCAGTATACACACAGACACACACAGACATACAAACACATGTCATTGACCTTGACCTAACTTGACCTGAAATGACCACAGCCAGCAAAAACCTAGTCGGATAGTGTGACAAAGAGGTTCTAGCTGGCTTGGCACCACAAAACGGCAGCGTCATTGGTATATTATGAGCAGCGCATGTGATATTTCAACGGGCAACGGTGACCCCAAACAGCAACATTCTTTAGTTTGACCTGACCTGGAAGGTCAATGACTGACCTGATGAGGTAAAATTGGTATCATTGGATTCGTCTCTTCCCAAAGAATCTGTTGCTCTTGACCGCAAAGCTTAAAATCTTGTAAGAAAAATTGTGGTGATGTCGAATAAGATACCTACACAAGCAGCGGACCAACCCATCATATACCGATGACGCTGCCGTATTAGTGTCAAGCCAGCTAGAACAGCTCTTTGTCACACTATCCGACTAATTTGCTGGCTGTGGTCATTTCACGTTAAGTTAGGTCAAGGTGAATGATATGTGTTTGTATATCTGTGTATGTCTGTGTATGTACTGATGTGTGCACAGATCGGTTTGTGTGTCCCTATTACACTAGATCATGAACTGAGAAGCTTTTACTAAACATACAGTCAAAGAAACTTCACGAAATGTAAATTCAGCTTGCCTAAAGCGCAATAATTTTAGATGACCCAGGTTGACATTGACCCTGACCCTAACATCTGTACATCGCAGAACAACATGTTCAATGATAGGTGGGAGTTAAGACTGGCAAAAAAAAAGCCGAAATCAGGGTGTCAAAAGCTCACAAGGCCCATACCCAACGCAAGATATTTGGTATTCGTCATTTAGGACATGACATGACCTGAAGAACAAGGTCATATCTCCAAACCCAAAAGCCACAGAGACTTGAAATTTTCAATGGACGCTGAGAAAAGGAAAAGCAGCTATACAAAAAAAAAATCAGGTTTCTAGCTTTAAAAATGTTAAGTGTAGAGCAGAAAAACAAACTTGGGGGTGGCAACCCTCCCCCCAGGTGCGGGCGAAGGATCTCACACTTTCTGGGGTCGGCTAGATTCCTTGCGCAATGCTGTGCCGTTAAATTCTTTTTTGTTTTCTATAATAAAAGCATTGTGTTTTATTGTCAAAAGTGAAAAAGCCAGAAATTTTCGTCGATTTCGGACGCCGCGGGGGGATATTTACATACAATGTCACCCTGCTGGCCTGAATCCACCATTAGGGTCAGGTCCTACCATTTCTTTATTAATATTTAAAAAAAATAATCATGGCATCAGAGCTGTGACGAAATATAAGTGGCTTAAATCCGATAAGAAAACTGGATTTGGGGGTACCCTAGGTTTGGCTTCTGAGCCTCTGGTCCCCCAATGAAAATTTCTTAGAGGAGGCCCTGGCGTGGTTCGTAAATTACCGCTTCCGCAATTGGAGGCCCCTAATTGCTTGGAGGCCCCCACTAAATGGAGGCCCCCTTGGACGTTTGGGACCCCAATGGTGATGTCAAAGTTTCACCCATGGTACGAGTTAAACGCGTTCAACAATCATTCTAGTATGGCTGTTCGTTCCCACGCAATCGCGGCAACTACCCACCCCCCGGGGGGCACATCTCGTGTCTGTAGTTCCGTGACCCCCATCCCCCCCCCCCCGACAGGAGGAGGGCTACCGCGCGCCGCAGCGCGAACAGACTGCCACAGAGAAGCTGCGCGAGCTGTTCGCTCGTCAGCAGGAGCAGAAGCAGCTGGCGGAGGAGACCACCGGCACCAGCTAGCGCCAGCGCCGGCGATGGAGAGCTAGTCAGCAGGGACATTCTGTGCTGACAGGTGTGTGTATGTGCGCGTAATGATACGAGTGAGGTGTGGTGGAAGATCGTGTAGTTTATGCGAGGTTAAGTGCGCATTTCGATTCTTGTATAAGTGAAATCAGTGACAATATATGCTTGTTTCTCGTAGAACTCGCGCCATGTAGGGAGATTACCGACCGTTTTCTGAGAGAATGGGTTTCTTTAGTAATGAGTACGTACTACGTAGTACGTTGCACCTCGGTCATCACCAGTCATGCTATTGACATCGCCACCTACATCATTCATTGCATTATATTTACACCGATATCACACGAAAAGCGACCCCAGCACGGTACATAAACCCGAATAGTTTACCGGTTACGAGCGATTAGCCACGCCGATACACACCACTAGGGTCTCACTGGTAGTAGGTAGTGCACCGCATATACATTGTATACATCAGCCACAGCCGGCCACACCGGCTGTCTACACCCCGCTCGAACTTCCACAGCACCGGGAGGGGTACGCACGAGTACACAGTGCACACAAACACAGCAAACCCTCCCCCTGACAGCCAGTCCCCTCCCCGCCGAGCAGCCCCAGGCAGTGTCCATGTCACGCCACCGAGCGCGTCACCACGAGTCACACCACCGGTCACGATGTCACATCACTGCAGGAAGTCGATGACCTCTCCCAGCTCCCGCTCGCGGGCCTGCTCCTGTGCCCAGCGCGCCTCTGCCAGCTGTGGCGACACCTTGTATTTCTCGTGGAAGATTCTCTTACCGCACAGCTCGCACTTTTTACCGCCGTCGAACGGTGGCGTCTTCATGTACTGCACCAGGCAGCCGAAGTGGTACAGGTGACCGCAGTAGACGCGCTCCACGTGTAGGTCTGCGCCGCCGTCCTCTACCACATCGGCCGGGTCCGACGGCAGCGCCACCTGTGGGCCAAAAACGGAACTGTTACAGCACCGGAACATAACACGGACTTGTACAGTAACAAGTACTGTGCAGAATAAACGCTCCCGGTAATTGTGATAAATACATGGAGTAAGAACTTTTTTCTAGATTAGATCCGGTGCTGCTGCTGGCGTAGGATAAATTGTTACACCAAACCGCCCCTGCCGCGGCCCGCGACACATGACATGCTGAGTGCGCTGGTGTAACGCGCGCTGATGGGTACTGATGCGATGGATGAGCATCGCCCGCACACAGGTCAGCATATGACAGGTCTTGGGTCAGGAAGGATGGAACAGCTCACTTCCGTCGGAACCTACACTGACTTCACCTGTTTTCCTGACTTCATAAGGAAAATTGAATGTAGCCGTCTCAGCCAATAGAGTTCACATCCAGGTATGGCTTAAAATTTGTCGGCAGTTCCAAAGCATGCATGTATACGGGATTAGCATGTGTTCGCCTTCCGCACCTTTGCAGGCACAGCTGTTCACTGGAATACAACAGGAAATGATTGTACAATGCTCGCAAGTGTACCTAAGGGTAAGTAATCTTCACCGGAAAGATGCTGAGGGCGGGAGTTATATCAGCTTCGTTTTAAACTTCGTGTTTTCTCGTAGGATACCGTAAACGGGGGTGACTTTGCCATGTTTTCAACTTTAGACGCTTGTATTCTTTTAACTTGTTAACTTATTGGGATGACTCTAAGTTCAAAACACGGATGAAGATTAGCTCTGTGGGTTTTGCTATTATCTTATTTATAACTTGCCTAGAAATATAAATTTTTAAGGAAAATGAGTCGTGGCAAAGTTAAACTGAAAAAGGGGTGACTTTGAATAATATTTTGTAACGCTAACAAATACTTTTCAAGCATTTTTGTTCCATTGTATGAGGAAGGGCAACCATCCTTAATTGTTTAATAGGAAAAATAAAGCAATTTGAGGTTTTTTGCTCTTAAACGATGTACAAAAAAGGAGAGATGCCTTACTTTTTATAATACATTATATTTGTTGAAAATTATTGAGATTTGATAGTAAATAGAAACTGAAAAATGGTTCAGAATAGATAAACAAACACAGATTTTATTGTATCGGTAGGTACTCTAGGACCTTGCCGCTTTTTTCCAGCGGCATTAAGAGGAACAAAAAGAGGACGTTCTTGCGGGAACATACCGACACCCTTATTATCAGCATTTTGATCTGTAAAATGATACAGATTTCTTCAGCCAGTCTTACTGGCAAACTCAGGAGTTGTAGATGATCATGGTTGTGCTGAAAAGTTGGGCCCAACTTCATCCATTTTTTATTTTGGTAATTTTTGCCTTTCTATACTCCCACTGTGCATTGCATTCCTGTGTTAAAGGGACTATCCCACCTTTAACATGGGGTTTGAGTTGAGATAGCCAAGTTTGCGGCGAGGTTCAGAAACCACTATCTATCTAGGTTGCAACCCCCGCGGCCTCTTGGTGTTGAAGAAATTCGTTCCCTTCATTTGAAAATGGGCCTTGTACAAGGCCCTATCTTCAACATGGAGCGACCGTTAGTGTGACGTCACCTCGTTTAGTTATTCTGATTTAAATGGGTTTGTTCGTTGAAAAATCGCTTAAAACTTGGTCTGAACTTTGTTGTGGTGCCTACAGAGTAAAAAGAATCAGCTTTATGACAGTAATGTGACCTGGGGAAGGACGTAATTTTGGGCTGTGACGTCACATATTTGAAAGTTTGTGTTTGGAATATGGGAAGCCTAAGATGTTTAATGAAAAATAAATGCCAGAACCGTGTTCCTGGTCATCCAATCTATAAAGTCGGGCACAATTTAACTGGTTTTAACAACATTTTAGAAGGTGGGATAGTCCCTTTAATGTTCAACATATAAACTTTTACGTTTTAAAAACCAGTTTGAAGGTCAGAATGGTGCTACATTTAGAACATATTTTGAATTGCATCGGATAAGCAATTCATTTTTGCATTGATAACATGGTGGCAAAGTCACCCCATGTGGCCTGCAATTCACTTGGAAGAATCGCCACCAACAATGTTAGCTAAATGAAGTGACAAATGCCAGTTTTGTTGGATATGCTAACTTAACAGCCTTGTCATGATCAACCATACCAAGTTTCAGCATCGCAGTTGGTCTAGAACATGCTTAGATAATAAAAAGTTCGGACCTCTTCAAATTTGACCATTTCAATAACTCAAATAAAACGGAGCCCAGTTAGGTATTTAGTGGTAATTTATCTCTCAGTGCTGGTAAAGTTGGAAGGCCCATCAATTATCTTTCATTTGTGCATAAAAAATTATTACATTCTTCGTAAAATATCACTGGAGATCAGCCTAAAGCATTTTTTGAGAAGCATGGCAAAGTCACCCAGCAAGGCAAAGTCACCCCCGTTTACGGTACTACAGATCTTTGATAAAAATAGAATTAGACTTCTGTTGGAATAATACGAACAATGAACCTAAAACACATACATTTCACGGACCTTGTGGATCCTTGCAGGTGATTAATTAATTGGTGAAATAGCCGGACAGGAAATGTAATGTCCTCTGGTGCGGATGGCCGCGAGGAAGCTCTGGAGCCAGAGCCCTTCAATGCACGGTAAGGGACGGAGCTAATCCAACCCAGCCTTGGAATATTGAGGGCACAGGCAGGCCTCATCCTTCCTTGAGATCCCCATAATCGGACTACAAACGCAGGTATGTAATGGCCGAAACCTGAAAGCCATTACATAACACACAACGCGGCTCCGCAAGTGGGCACCTACAGACATTGCAACGGATGAAACACTGGCATCATTGCCAACACGAATAAATAAGTTCGGTCATATCACTCACTTGCTGTCATTCTAATCGATTCTGATCCATGCATTTAAACACGACTTTGACATCTGGCTCCGCGTTTAAGCAGATAAAGTTATCTGCAAGACACGGGAGGCATGTAAAATGTCACGTTCAATACCCTGAGTGACAGCACCATGACCAGAGTACCGTAGGCCGCCGGATTCATCCACCGACATGAAGACAACACCGGCACGGCCGCGCTGTCCGTCCGTCCGTCCGTCCGTCCGTCCGTCCGTCCGCCCGCTGTCCTGTACCGGGCGCCGCCCGAGTCCGACCGGCACCTCGCCGCGACCACTGCGATTGGCCGGCGCTCTGGCAAAAATACCGGCCCGACGGGCGGCCGGGCGGCGGCGGCGGCGGCGGCCGACCGGCGCGGACAGTGTCTGCAGCGGCGCTGCTGGCTGGTCCATGGTCGGCCCTCGCGCAGAGCCGAGCGCTCGCCCCATGTCGGCATGGCGTCGCAGTGCTGCTGCTGTTTCGGCCTGCGCAGCGGCGCGGTGGTGATCGGCGCCTCGCTGCTGATCCTGCACACACTCGTGGCGCTCATCCAGGTGACCGTGCTCTCCACGCTGCCCGACAAGGACCCCGAGCGGCAGCTGGAGTCGGCGCGCCGCCTGGCGCTGGCCGTAGTGCTCATCGCCCTCCTGCTGCACGTGGTGTTCAACAGCGCGCTGGTGCATGGCGCGCGCACGCGCCACCGCGGCCTGGTGCTCGCCTGGCTGGTGTACCATGCCGTCTCGTCGGCGCTGCACAGCCTCGGCCTGCTGAGCGCGTTCGTGGGCGCTGCCGCGTACGGCAACAGCCTGGCGCTAGTGGTGCTGCTCATCACCATGGGCCTGCTGGTGCCGCTCTGGTACTGGTTTGCCGTCGGCGTCCGCCTCTACTGCAAGCTCAGCCACAAGCCCGGCGTCGTGTACAGCGAGCCCTGCAGCAAGACGCCCGTCTGAGAAGCCGGCACCTGACAGCGATGGAGTCGGCCTCTGGCGGCGAGAGAGTCGAGTTCTGGCGGCGAGAGAGTAGAGTTCTGGTGGAGAGAGTCAAGCTCTGATTGCAAGAGTCAAACATCTGGCGGCGAGTGAAGCTCTAGAAGTCGAGTCCTGGCGGCGAGGGAGTAGAGTTCTGGCGGCGAGATAATCGAGCTCTAGCGGCGAGATGATCGAGCTCTCGTGCCGGGAGAGTCCGCTTCAAAAGCTAAAGGAGTCTGAATCCGACGCAACGATCGAAACTGACAGTGGTGCGAAAGAGGGTTGAATAACCCCTCCCTAATCGTCAAGGAAAACCCATCTGTGTCAACTTTTCCCGGAACCGAGCCGGTACAGGTGTGCCACAACTACCGGAATACATTCTGCTGAAACAATCACCACTGCCTCTTCTCAGTCGAGCAAAAGAGCCACGAGCGCAACGAGCCTTAGAGTATTCTGCGATTAACAAGTCGCTTCATATATCTGGCTATTTTATTAGCTACTAGCTCTAAGTCACTATTTTGTGCCAATCGTTTCACTGTTTTTGACCATACGTACGTGAAGTATTCGTCGTCCCATGTTGCATTATTTGTCCATGTTCACTTCGCTTATGTCATGTCCCTGATGGAGCACCAGCCGATAAATGTGCACAAGCTGATTGTTGGATGACGTCTTCAGATATCTGTGGGTGAGTGGCTACATTATACTCTTTCTGTGTCGATGCTGAGTTTAGCTCCTGAGCAAGTTACCATATCAAAATGGCATAGTTTGCCTTGGACTGTGAATTTAAAGGGTAGGAGACTGAATACCTAATAAAGGGCGATGCCTTCCAGTGATAGCGAAGCTCGTTTGCGGCATGAACTCGCTGGAATGGCGGTGTCGGTGGCACGCGAGCAGTCCAGCTCCGGTCGTGAGGAGCTCCTCACGCAGGGGCGCCGGTGGAGCGGCCCGCAGTGGGTCCCCGTAACAGGAAAACCTAAACAAGCCTCGACGAAACTGCGCAACTTGGGTCCATCACACGGGCAAGCTGTTGGCTATCATGGTAGCCACATCGCCGGGCCACCCTTCTGTCGCTCCATCGTCCCTCCTCCATGGCGTGCAGTGTTTCTGTGGACCCCTCAGCGCCCATGTGATGGCCGCGCAGCGCGGGCCTCCCGGCCGGCTCAGCGGCGCCCGGCGCCACGGAAAGTGACGGACGCGCTGCGCCGCGACCTTGCGCCGGCGAGCGGGGCAGCCACATTTTCCCCAACGGACCGGCCGAGGAAGGGCCAGCGCCGCACCCGCGACGCTGCACCGCCGATCGGCCCCAGCTGGCCGTGGCACGTCACGGACAGGGAACCTCACAGGCCGCAATACGACGGACCGAGCGACCGAGGCCGCACAAAACCACCAGCAGGAAGCCAGTCTGCTGACAATCAAAATTGATAGGTTCCATCGAAAACAATGAACGAAACAGTGGGAATTTGAAGGCTATCTGTTTGCAGGTTCATCGGGAAAAAATCCAATCAATATCGGACTCTTTCTGACCGAACCCCTACAGTGTTCCCTAGGCTCTCCCACCTGGCTGTTCAGTTACTCCAAACAATGGGGGCATCCCGACTGGATGCCACTACAGCGAGGTGCGCAGTGGTAACGGCTGTTCATAGGACAACAAAAATCAGCCGAGCGGCTCCTAATCGGGAGTGACCAATGTCCTCGACGGTGCGATGTCACCAGCAGCCGGCAGAAGTGTCATGAGCTGAACATGCCTCTCTCTCTCTCTCTCTCTCTCTCTCTCTCTCTCGACCCTCTCCGGCTCACGTGGGATGGGTGAGCAGCGTTCGTCTAATCCTCTTCCAAGGGGCGTAGGCCAGCCGATAACACGCACCTTTCTGTTGAGGTATAATCGGATAGCATGGTCTGTTAGGTCCCCACAGCTATGTAGGAGACCATTGTACTGAGTCATCTCGAGGAGTGAGGAATGCTTGACCAACTCCGCCCGTCCAGAACAACCCGTGCTACCGCGGTAGAACGCGGTCGGATCTGTATTGCGCTGGACACGGCAGCACATAGAGCTGTCAACACGCACGGCACGGAGTGAAAGGCGACGGGTTGGTTTGGCGCGTGGGCGGAAATATCGAGGGCACGACGTGTGGACACGGGCTCAGTGTACGCCGTGGAATGCAGCGTGAGCGTACGACACTTAACGCATACAAGGCAGTGTGAGCGACGGGCATGCGAGCCTGAGTGCGTCCAGTGCTAGAATACTGGACGGGAGGTGACGCTCCTAGTCGCACCGTCAGCCACCGTCACGGACACCGCCAACCGTGTGGGCGGTCGGTGGAAGCCCAGCCCACTGGGAATTTCGACAAGGAAGTCAGCGCCAGCTCGATCAACTAAACCACACTTGGCGACAACAACACTAACAAAAGACGTCGGTATTACCCGTTATGGTAGCTAAAACCCACCAAAAGAGTCTAAACAAAGCGGTTGGCGTGAATCCCATCACCAAAGTTGGCTTTGTT
This sequence comes from Amphibalanus amphitrite, assembly GCF_019059575.1. Classification (NCBI taxonomy): domain Eukaryota; kingdom Metazoa; phylum Arthropoda; class Thecostraca; order Balanomorpha; family Balanidae; genus Amphibalanus; species Amphibalanus amphitrite. The sequence continues at coordinate 120,493 of NW_024881525.1, read as the reverse complement.
CGTCAGTAACTAGCGGCGTGTCTTTACAGAAATTGAGCAGGACTGAAACACCGAAAACCGCTCCCGAAAACCGCTCCCCTCCCGTAGCTTATTTCGGGGAGCTCGTCCTTCAACCGGATTTCAAGAATGCCGCTTTCCGGTTTCGAGTGCGTTAAAAAATGACCAGTTCATTACATTCAGCGATACCGGTTTTGATCCGGTCTGCGCGAGCATGGTCGGTTGTGCCACATGGAACACCCCATGACGATCGCCCTTCAACTAGCTCAATCCACATCCGACTACATTCCAAATTAGTGGTCCACGGAACCTCACAAACGGCGGAAATATTTAAGCCAGCTAACCCCACATTGTCAGGAAGTTCAGACACCAATCGCACCCGGTGAGGGATTCTATATCAATGTCACTGCTCGCTCCAGCTCCCATGCTTCCTGAAGCATTAGGCAGGCTGGCATTGGCCATTAACGAACCTCCCAAGTCCCACAGTGATACGATCACACTGTGCCGTTAGTCCAGTCGGCCGCAGGGCGCTGTTCCGATCAATAAATCCCGTTCCCGTTAGCGCTAAACGGTCACCAGTAGTGCGACACTCAATGTCAAACCGTCAGCACTGACCAGCGCAGGTTTTGGCAATGAGGAGACCATCAGATGTAGCATCATATCCAAAACCTGGCGATTAGTTGAAGCTGAGGGGCGTCAATCGATTTATAGAACTCATAGAACGCAAAAGGAGGGTGTCTCATGACTCGTGGGCGGACACTCCGACGTGAGTAGAGGTTTGTATTGCGCCTAACGCCTAGTCAGTGACCACTTTGCACGCCATTGGTGTCCAGTGAAGGCCATGTTGCATCATAACATCGCCAGCCATCAAATTATCCTCATTCAATTGGACACCCACATTGCGTCCAAGCTTCGTCAGCTATCCCGAGTGATCGAACTTTGCACGAAATCAAGATTACTTTACCACGAAATGACATGCCTGAGTGATGATGAGTAACTGGTACCTACGCCATCGCCAGGCATGTGAAATACGCAAAACCATGTAGGGGCGCATCGTGCTCTGCCATTGTTTCCGCTGACGAACAGAGGAACACGTCGTGACTCGGATGGCTGTGACGTCCACAGTCCACAGAGCACAGCCATGAAGACACGGTGAAAACCAAAACTACTTTCCTTTCCCCTTTGTGCGGGGTTTGAAGAACTGAAAACAGGGATTATGGAATCATAACGAGGTGGAGCTGACGTAACAGCGTCCATTGCTGCCGAGGCCAATGCTGGCGCAGCGCTGGGGCTCATTTCCCCGTCGCATCAAGCCGATTGCAAATTTGCACGGAAGACGGCGCACAGCGGGCAGCACCCACGTCATTCGTGAGTCATAAGTTCACAGCTGACAAATTACGGTGCACACTCGCCCTACAGGGCTGACAAAGACCAATCGATCACGGCCATTTTCGATACCAAGAAAGGGACCCACTCTTTCAGCTCTACACGGCCGGCAAATACCTTTCACTGTTGGCTATTTCCAGTGCCGACTGTTGGTAAATGTGCCCGACTGACTCACCTTTTTACAGTGCTGGCAGAGGTCGGTGGGGAAGCGTTTGAAGTCCCCCACGAGGAAGGCCACCACGGGCTCGAGTGACGGCTGCGGCTGGAAGGGCGGAGCGTTGCGCGGCGGCCGCAGTGGTGGCTCCACGCACCGCCGCGCGATCTCGGTCGCCTGCCCGGTGAGCCAGCGGCACAGCGTGGCCGGCAGGTTGGACCAGCGCTCCTCCACGGTCACTCTCTGGAGCGGGTAGTCGCCCGGCACGAGCAGGTGCACCCGGTACTGGTACTCGCCGCTGCGCAGCGAAAGGGACACCGTGGACACCTTCTGTTTGAGCTTCAGCTCGTCACCGTCCGCGAGCAGCTGCCGCACGCGCGACAGCTCGGCCGAACAGCAGCTCAGCGGGTTCTCGTCCAGGAAACGACTCACAAACTTGGCCAGCGCCAGCAGCTGCGGCTTGCCGATCAGCTTCTTGGCCTCCGCCTCGCACAGCTTCACCAGACCGGCCAGCAGCTTGTCCGACAGCGTCTTGCTCTTCAGCTCCAGCAGGATCACGCTGCGCGGATAGTCGGCAGGGAACTGGAAGCACGCCGCCAGCTGCTTGAAGTCAGTTTTCCGAATTTCGATTCGCACCATGGCGGGCACGCACGTGACTAGCTTGCTGCCCGGTACCACGTGCTCACACATTTTCCGCACTTCTGCTAGTTCATCATTGATCAGCCCCATGGCAGTGACTGGGGTTTACCGAGAGTCGCTCTGAGCGGCCCCCGAGCACTGAGTATTGTCTGGGGCGGGGCGGGTCCACGGAGGGGACGGGCCCTTCGGCTAGATCTTCACGTCCACGAGGAAGTCGCTGGACACGATGTCAGACGTCTTCTCCTCCGTGGCTCTCAGGTCGTCACGAATCTGCTGCAGCTGAAGACACACCTCCGACATTGAGGCCTGTAACGGAGCAGGCGAGCGCACGTCTCAGTTCAGCGTCCAGCTCCACCTGGCACACACTTTGGGGAAGCCTCGATCCCAGGTATTGCACCGACAACTCCGAACGTAACTCCGAACGTATATCACGTATACGTCCATACGTGATATATTTCGAACGTGACATCCATTGATGCACTGAATCTTAAATGTCGATATATGTGACGTAATCAAACGTTCTACCTTGGCAATCAGAGTCAAAGCACCACAGCAGATCTCACAGTCACGACATTTCGATATCGCTAGAAGAATCGAAACACATCTTACCAATGATCGCAGCTAAAAATAAGCGAGTAGCGACGAGCATTACGATGGAAATCGTATATTTTTAATGTGATTGATCTGACCTATGTGGTAGTAATGAAGCAAGGCAGGTGTAGGCGCACTGTTTTGTGAGGGAGGAAACCATCAAAGAGCAACAGGAAAACGAAATATCACAATTTCAAGGTGGTAAAAAGAGCCAACAAAACAATGGCTGAGTCCAAGGGTAACAGCCATCTGGCATCATCTGTGCTGAACAAGAATTCCATTTGAACCTTGAGGAGCTCATTCATGCAACGCTACTTATAATGGGGACGACATACCTGGATCTTTGACAGGGAATATGTCAGGTTTTGTACATTCTTGGTAGCCTTTTGGTACGGCGCGGTGACCTGATGCTTAATTGAATTGCGTAGATTGATGTTTGCTTCGCCTGAAACAAAAGGTGAATCATTTTACAATCAGACAGATCATAGACCGTGAGCATTACTAAGTGAAACTATTCGGCATACATTATACAATGATAGAAACAATACGTGGGAAGTAGATATCTGATCGGGAAAACAGCCAATTCAGGCATTATAGCTAAACAGGGCGAGAGGAAAGTTGTTTTCAAAATGTGATTTATCATGTACTGTTAAATTAAGTACAACATTGAATTATAGCAATTGATTTGTGTAGGAAAAGTCATTAACACCTAGCCTAATAACCAGCATTGTACCAGCAATTAGGTAGCTAATGTATAAATTCTAGACTCACGAAGCTTTTGTCATGTCATGCTCAGACAACTCTTGGTCAAAAAGGCAGTTTTTGAGCAGTCACCGGGTGGCCGGCAATACCTATGAGATAACGAAGGAGATTCATGCTTATGAGGAAATATTTCTATCATCAGTGCGTCTATTATATCTAAACGTGAAGACCCCGGCCGTCCCAGCCCCGCTCTGTGAGGCCAGCGCAGGGTCAGCGCGTGTTTACTGACGCAGTTTCTGGTGGAGCAGCGAGTCGGCGAAGCGGTCGGATCTGGGCGCCGGCGGCTTTCTCGGTACAGTGGCCGGCGGGCTGGTCGGCGGGCAGCTGGCAGCTGGAACCGCGGACGTGTCTGCGGGCGGGAGGGGACGGTGAGAAGATAAGGCATACAAAAACAGCAGACCGCTATGAATCGAGAACAAAACAGATGAGCACGAAATACGGCAGGGAAACGATCATGGTTAACTGTATGTATAAACATATTAATCAATGATATATGCGACAGCATTTTTTAAAATAAATTTAGTCCGAATGGTTCAATGGGCAGATTTGAGGAATCAGAGCCCGCACTAAGCATAGCTTGTTGTGCTGACCCTGACCCCACCACCCGATCGCGCAATTCCAGTTGTATGGCAGAATTTTGTCCGAACGTTTAACGTGCCCTCACGACTGGATACGGTCCCCTCCGCTCACTCACGGTACCTGGCTTCTGTGCGGACCCTGCCACAGACACGCACGCCATTACACGTAGGAGCTAAAGGTGGCCGCCCGCGCCGGGGCTTGAACCGGGCTTTCACTATCGGCTAAGCATTTAACAATTACCTTCCTAGGGTTCAACATTTACCAGCACTAACTAGCGTTTTGTGCGCCAAATGCTCAGCAAAGCAGCCCGTCCAGCTCACCGATTTCGTCGCTGTCTGCCGATGTCAAAACCTCGTTGTCCGAGTACGCTTCATCGGCAGAAGATTCAGATTCCTCGCCCGGGTGGATCACACTCCTTGAGGCCATTCAGCTGCAATATATAAAACAAAACACTCAGTAACTAATACTAGGAACCATCTACAGCTTCTTGAATTGCCATAAAGTGAGACGGATGGCAATTTCGGCGAGATTTCATCGCTGGGGGCCCGATCAGCTAGTTAAGATTTTCCGCGGTGCCGTGCAGATTTCCGAAGAATTAGGCAGGTTTGCAGGCCAAAAGCAGTGTGGAACCAGCCATGTTGATTGGTGATGTACTGAACTGTACTATGGCTCTAGCACAGACTAGAGATGTTCTTTTTATAACACCATGAAGCTATGCATTGGAAACTCGGGAGGAGATCGCCAGTTAGCAATCACTTCTTTATCAGCATCATGTACCTACCTTTTCAGTTGTGGAACTCAGCTTTTTAACTATCGGGGCCCCTTTTATTACACATTGAAGCAGGTTTCCAGTCTGGTCTGTGTCTTTTCCTCGCTGCTGGGCAAGGTGATGGACCTTTCTGTTATAGGTAATTTGCAGTCTGGACAAAGGTGAAAGGCATGATTGTTTTTCTTATCAATTCAAATGAAAGAAACAGAGCTCATTATGAGTATGAGCTCACACCCTGCTAGTTGCTACAGAACAGCGAAACACACTGCAGACTTCTGCCAAATGAAGTGGAGACAGTTGAGTGGCCCTTTGGAGATATTCTAATGAAAGTTCAACCATTCAAAATGGCCAATTGCACAATAGTTCAAAGCTGATGCTAGGGAATACAGGATCTATGTTAGAGGATAGAGGATGACCTATGCTTGTTGGCTGACCTATGCTTGTCGGCTGAAGTTTACTCTTACAAGAATAAGTGTAGGTAACTAAGCTGGCTCATTCTTGAGGTATGGCTGTCAGTCTCTGTAGCCATGCCACTAGGCCAGTTTTGTGTTCTCAGGTTCCTTTTTTTCTTTTACATTACACTCTCCTGGCAATTAACATCATGGCCAATGGCTTTATGACTTTTCTTTGAGAGACAGGGAAACTCGACAGGTAAAGATAGGCAAAGGTCTTAACTCTTGGGTATCACCAAATGAATATAGGTTTCAATTGCCATAAACAAAACTGAATCAATTCTCCATTCAATTCTCAAACATAGAAGTTCCATTGCAAAGTATGAAACACAGTACAGACTGTGCAAGCAAACACATTGTTCAGTCATTGGCTGTTGATCACTGAATCATAGGTACATTAGGGTGGTCCATTTTGCAAAAGTTTCTAGGATCTTTCGGGCCGGGTCGGAATTCTTGTCGATACCATGATACAAGGTTGTGTGCAAAATTTTATTCCGATCGGATAAATTTATCCCGTCCCGCAAAGCGACCAAAGTTTTCCCTATGTTATCAATAACGGGATGAGCGATAATACGAATTTTCGCACTCAGTCCACATTTTTCGCTCAATACGCACTGGCAGTCATTAAAAAAGAACAGCAAAGGAGAGAAACACATCAGAGTGGAATGGGCATCCGTGAAAATAGCATATCTGGTATAGATAAAAGAACAAAATCCACCGTGCATGCCATCATGTACTATTGGTCTCAATATAAGGGCCCAGGCGACCTGTAGTTTTAATGCGGTGAATACCCTTACCCTCCCCACAGGTCGGGCCGAGTGCATCCCTCCTCCCACCCAGCGCAACCCCCACTCGAATTGTGGCGAGGGTGAGGGTATTCACCGCATCCGAACTACAGGTCGCCTGGGCCCCTATCTTGAGACCAATAGCACCAATAATATCCCTCTCGGATGCAACGCCCGGTGCAGTGGTGCTCCTCGACCTGAAGGAAGTGCTTTCACTATTCCTTGCCGTGCGCGATGGCGCTAAAAATTTCCCACTGGTGAGGGCAACAGTGCAATACCCAGCTCTCGCAAAGTCGTTCACCACCCGTATATGTGCCGGTCGCCGATGAGCAGTGGTCAAGTCGTCATTGTCTGACCACTCGGCGGAGTCGACTTTGAGGAAATCGTGGCTGGCCCCGAGGGATGTACCGACCGACAGATGCAAACGACGCCAGCGAGCGCTGCCCCACTGCGTCGAGGGCGACTTTGGCGCGGCAGGGTTCTTCTCTCTCAGCCGCTGCTGCATGGAGGTGGCGATCGCCTCTTTTCCTCGACCGTCGTCCCGTCGTTGAAGAAGGAGAGACCGATGGCCTTGCCCATCACCTTGCCCGGTTACCGTCCGATATCTCTGTGGTAAGCGGTAGGAGCCTTTGCGGAGGGCGATGTCAGTTCACGATGCTGAGGTCGATCAGTGGGCAGACAGCCACGGTGCTACTTACCTTGTGACGATGAAGGTGGTGAACCGGACCATTGTCCTCTTCTCGTGCTCGGTGAGCGCAAGCTGAGGCTGACAGAAGAGTGTTCTTGAGAGTGTTCTTGACTTGAGAGATCTTACGTGTTGATCAACTTTGCCATCCAACGAGCGCGTTGTAGGGCAACCGGTTTCAGGATGCTCGCTTCCAAGTCACCGTCCATCACGGCGGTGGTGAAGTACACCACATTGCGGTAGTCATCACGGGGCCGTTGCTTCATCAGCAACGCGCGTCAGGTGACGATCATCTTGTCGGCGAAGTCAATGAAGTCATTGAGCGGTTTGAACGACACTCGGTCCGTGAGCTGCCACCACTTTACAAACCGCTTGAAGGACGGGATCTCGGGAGTCCCGGGCCGGAAGGCGGATGGTGTGAAAAGTGAAAAGATTCGTCATGCATTTCGTAAGAGGCTGTTTCACCCAGCAAGGATTTGCTTCTGGCTGCCAAAACAAGCCACATTTCGGTGATTGAGCGTGTGCCTTTTGCAGCTTCAGCGGCCATCCCAGACGCAGGCAAATTCATAACTAGCGTAATGCATTCGCACCTCCTGGCATACAGGGCCTTGCTCCTGGCACTGAGAACAGGAACTGCAACAGGAACTGTGGATTATCGTTCCTGCCTGTGGCTGATAGGAAGACTAGATCTATCATTGAGAAGGCTAGAGAGAGTTGGTGCGTTGAGCATGCAAGCTCTTTGGTAGATAGCCGCTGGCGCGACTGGGCAATGTTGAAAGACAAGTATTCGCCCTATACTGAAGGCTGGTACATATAATGGAAACTTTGACCGCTTTGCGGGACGGGATAAAATCATCCAATCTTAATGAAATTTTGCACAGAAGCTTGTGCTATAGTATCGACAAGAATTCCGACCCGGCCCGATGAATCTGACGAACTTTATTTTTTACCATGTAAATGTGGACCACCCTAAGGTACATCCTCCTTTCTGTTAGGTACCTACTAATTGCTGAATCAGTACTTAACAGTTCAGACTTCAGAGTTCAGATCAGAGTTTGAGTTCTGTTACCTATAGTACCTACTACCTACTGAATCAGTAACAGATCACTGTCATACAAAGGCAAAAATGATTATGTCAGGTCAGATGCCATTGCATCAGGCCGAGGCCAGGGGTCACCCGAATGTAATCAATCTTGCCTTTGCATGGCTGTGTGCTGAGTTAGAGGTACAGTCCACAGCAGAAGTAACGTGCGGTTTCAGTCATGGGTATGTTCTGCTTCTGAAGCTTAGGAATGACTAGCCAGACTACAATATAAGCTTTGAATGCTGCTTACATATATCGTCACTCTTGCAGCTGCAACTTTATCTACAGACATCTTCTTTTCAATCACTCTGCATTAAAAAAATCACCAGTCAAAGCTATCCGTTGGGATTGGTAAAACCTCATTACGGAGCGAGCGAAGCGAGCGGAGTCTTACGTAGAATAACGGAAATTTCTGAGTATGAGCGGCCGGCCGGCCGGCCGTGCGGACGCTTTTGCGAGGCTTATATCTCAGCAACCACTTGACCGATTTACACGCGGTAATTTTTGTAGGGTAGCTTCATTCCTTCTACCAAGTATTGGACTATTCCCGATGCATGTGGGTGACCCCTTATGCACGTGCCACGTGCAAAACGAAGAGGTGTCACTTTTGTAATTGTTGCAATATCTCGGTAACTACTTGGCCGATTGCGCTGAAACTTGGCATGTAGGTAGGCACCCACTAGGCACTGCATATCCATGTGCCAGAGTTGGGGTGCTGCTGCACGTGCGCACGTGCAGGGGTCGTTTCCAGATCTCGAGAACGGCTGGACCGATGGCGCTCAAATTTGGTACACGGTTAGGGACCAGTTAGTAGGGTGCCGTGCACAAGTCAGTTGGGACCCATTTAGCACGTGCGCATGTGCAGGGTGCCGCTCCCAGATCTCGAGAACGGCTGGGCCGATTGTGCTCAAATTTGGCACATCGCTAGAAACCGGTCAGTAGGGTGCCGTGCACAAGTCAGTTGGAGGTACCCCCTCGAAATTTCGCACGTGCAAGACTCACCCCCTCGCTCGCTCCGTTAGTCGCCCCAAAAGGCGCTATACTGGTATTACTTTAGTGGTGGGCTGTACATGTCGGGGGCAGATTGATGTTCCACCACTCCCTACCTATTGGGCTCCCATGGCTCAGCACTGGCTGCAATATACCCTGCTGGCTGCAGCCAGTGGCAGCACTGGCAGCGCTGGCACTGGCAGGCAGTGCTGACCAGGGCTGAGGGCAGGCAACACTGGCAGCAGCCAGTGCGGGAGCCATGGGAGCCCGATGGGTAGGGAATGGTGCCACCACTCCCTACCCATCGGGCTCCCGGTGGAACATCAATCAGCCCCCGAGTGTACCTAGGCACTGATCCGTGATCTCGGAAACTTCATTGCACAAAACATAGCACAAAATTCATGTAACACAACACAATCAAAATAATGTGAGTCCAGGCAGCTGTCATACACTTGGCGGTTGGCTCGAAATAAACATATATCGACATCGAATAGGAAGGTAGTTAAAAATGAGTTTAAAATAATTATAGAATCGGTAGGTATAATCTGCACACATTTTGTACTACCCACATTTTGTAGCAAAACCCAAACGATAGGTGTTGGGCTGTGCCAGAAACTCACCATTTTATTTCAAACGTGCGAGCTGTAATGCTACTTGACTTTTCTCAAATTTGTAAATTATTTTCTATTCATTTATTCGAATCCGAAGGCAAAGTTCTATAGATGGCCTTGGGCAAAGTAAAAAAATATGCGCCAGCCAGGCCCATGTCGTCCCCTATCTCCGCGTGTGTCCACTAACACGAATGACGTCACGCATGTGGGCGGAGCTATGGGCGGAGCCTAACGCACGCGGCAGTCCAAGCCGCCATATTTGAATTTATATTTTAATAGAATCTTGCCGATATTTTGGGTGAAGTCAATTTATATGGATAGCTTGGTGACAGTTTAGCTATACGAATAATAATTTATTATGGATGTGCGTATATTCAGCTTGGAATTGCAATTAAAGTTCCGCACCGCATAGATTCGAACTCGGGACCTTTAGAATACTGCGCGGGCACGCTAACCACTACACTACCGCGACCGCGCGGCGGCCGGCGGCAGGGAGGCTGCGGAGACATGGGGGGACATTTTACGCTTTTGTGAAAAAAGCAAAAGATTTAGCGAAAAACACGTAATAGATAACTTGCAGAAAATTGTCTGCTCTTTCAGATAAGATACTTAAGTTTGATATATCTTGTGCAAACTTCATTCTACAGTGCTTCGAAAATCGCTCATTTACATGGGGATTGAACGGGGCTTCGAGACTTGACTCCAAATGACGTCACGAGCTGACGTCACGAAAAGGTAGAATCGCCGGACGACCCTACCTGGTATATAGGGCCTTGGCGCCAGCATTGTATTTCCTCTGTACCTTTCTTCAAGGATGTTTTGAGCGGTCACAATCGTACGTTCAAATGACGTCATCAAAATATTGACGTCTAGATATCATGTTATGCAGCCGTGAGGCGATCTCGTATGGTTAGGTTGGCAATTGGCATCCGAACGGAACTTTTTAATTTCCATGTCGAGACCTGCTCAACAAGTCCAATCTCATTTAGCTTATTTCGAGCACCTAGGCTAAAATTGACCGTTCATATCCGGCAGGGGCGTCGCCACAGATTTTTGAGTGGGGGGGTCGGGTTTCTAGTCTTCGACTCTTCACCCGATGGGTAGGGGTGTTTTTTTTCCACACTTCCCAGTTTTGTGCGTGCGTATGTGTGTGTGTGCGTGTGTACTGTGTAACAAATCGGCGCGCAGCGCCGCGAAATTTGGTATAACCTATTAGGTAGGTATACCTACCTACATCACTTGCGTAAAAATTATCACTGGTCACTTAAGGTCAGGTCGACATGTCAAGTTCAGTTATACGGCATACCTCTATCAAACTTTCCCTCTCGCCATTCTTGTAGCTTTTCTCCCATAACTTCGAAATTTGGTACACTGTATACCTAATGTATGGGGTTATACGTGTCAGCAATTCATTATTCTGAGGATTTACATCTATGATCTGGAGGCAGGTCAAATACGTGACCTCATCATTAGAAAATAATGAGAAATTAGAAAAAGCACGAATGCCTCCTGCTTTGAAAAAGTTCGTCAGAAACGTAAAATATCTTTGGAGCCATGACAAATCAGCTCATCATTGCCAGGGACAGGGTGCAACTTATGGCGAGTGATGACTCGAAAGGTCATTAGTGGAAATGTCCATCGATGACCACCAGCATTTTTTCTACAACTTTTGACGAAGACGCGGTAGAGCGATGACAGCACCTGGAAGGTGTTCATTGGTTCAATGTTCAGCTCAACAATACGGATCCATTCATATGCAGCAGGAGGTCCTTTTTCGATCAGGACATAACGTTGATCTGAGGTCGTTTTAACGTTAAATCTGAATGGTCAAATTTTAACTCATGTGACGCGTCTCAAAGAGATAAACACGGTGGTGACAAGACAACGTCAACACTTAACAATATGTAACTACCATACAAATTCACGGAATGTAAAGTTATTGCAAAGCAAATGTTTCGGCAGAATCTGTCCAGTTAGCTGTTTGCCTTCTATGGGCAAAACATAGACCTGAGATGAAATCTGATGCGAAGCTAGCGAAAGAGCGTTGAAAGAGCTATCGAATATGTTTTCTGCTTCACTGTAGCCCTTCTATTGGTGGGTTCCCAGTCGCTAACGTATAACGTATACTAAAGTACCGCTGAGGTATGCTTTCGATCCCTGATCGATCTAGAGGTTTGCGGAAAAAAGAGCATGCTGCCCGTGACGAGAGAAAGCCGATGATACCCATTTACAAGGTTTCGGATCATCTCAGGAATCAGGTCATCGCCAATAAGTAGGGAAACTCGGGACCTGCTAGAACTTTGCGAATGTCAGTTGTGATGGTTTTTCGAGGTTCTGCTTACGAATGTCATCTTAGTTTTGAACGAAGATGATGACTCCATGCATTTGGGGTAGATCAGGTCAGGTCAGATCGACCAGTACCTAATAGTGGATGACCACCACCGATTGCTTCCTAACATGTTATACATATGTATAAGCAACACAACTACTTCTTAAATGTTCAGATGGGCGCTAAGTTCAAAATCAGCTCCAAAAACTTTCCTATACCTAAATTAAAAGCATGTTATGAAAAGGTGAACCAAGGTCATCTTTATTTGAATCAGGGATATCAATTTATTTTTAAGTAGGTGATTAACTCGAGCGCACCGGAAGTTTCGTTGCAATCGGCTCCTTTTTGCGCGACTTCTTTGCGAAAGCCCGAGACGGTTCCATCTGACTCCCTTTCCCCTACATGTGCACTGCACAGCTAGTTGTGACGGTAACCATGGGGCTGAGGCTAGTATGTACCATGGGGCTGTAGTTTTGTAGTTAGGTACTGATCCGACGAATCGACTGCGACCATTTTTTTTTAAACGATCAGACGAACGCTCGGGGCAGTTTTAGCGCGTCCAATCTTTTGAGGGATAAAAAGGTACTATAGAATGGTGGCTACTTAAAAATATTGTTGTGCTGGTGTTCCCCGCCCTGCACAGCTAATTGAACTTTAGGTAATTGGCTAATTGGCTTTAGGGAGCTCTTGAAGCGATTCTGAGTCTGATGTATTTGTTGGTGTTGCTGACGCCTGCTTCACTGACATAAAAGCTAAAAAAGCATACTCAGCATCGCAAAAAGTGGGGGGGGGACGACACCCCCAGTTTTCAAGAGTGGGGGGGTCACGACCCCCCCGACCCCCCCGTCGGCGACGCCCCTGATATCCGGTCAATAACCGCTCGTAAGGCGTCGCGGGAATGGAAAGCGGGGAGTGTGATGCCGCTCTATTGAAAGGCTCGTTTATAGCGAAAATCTGACTGCTGAAAATTGATGCATCTATCCAGCAGAGTATATAGAACTTATAGACTATAGAGCATATAGCTATTCAGCTTTTCCGTTCACAAATATTAAATCAACGCCAACGTCGAACGCGCATCTTCAGCAACCCGTCGGTGCTTCCTTAGTCATTCAGATGCTGAATACTGCAAGCTGACGCAGCAAGTTTCCACTTTCTACATCGTATTGTTTGTCAACTGCTTTTGAGCACCATGGGCAAGTCAAATGTGGTTCAATCTACAATTCAATTTCTGTTTCCTATTTCCAGGTTCTTCGCAGAATTTTGTTCGTTCATTAGGGTTTATGGGCGCGTCGACTACGGTGGTCAACGCGCCCGTAAACCCTCGCGAATAAAGCTCAATCATCTAATATCAGAATGAAAGCTACAATGAAGCGACGATGTATTGACCACCATCCATTCACTGCGACGGCAGTGGACGCGGCCACCCAGCAGACACACACGAGCGGCCAGACTGCGCCGCCGGATACATGAAAATGATGAAGCACGGAACGGCGAAAAGGTCGAGACCGACGGTCTCACGGCTTCCAGAGCCGCAGCAGGCCGTCCTCGCTGAACGTGCAGATCAGGTTCTGGTGCGGGTGGTGTGTCACGTTGATGACGTCCTTCTCATGAACCTGCCCGTCGAGGAAAAGGGAACACGAAAGTTCAGATGGGTTAAAGAAACTGACTTCGGTCATTGGGCTGGGAGCATTTCGGAGTTTCACGGACTGCTGTCCAATTACCCGATAACCTGCTAAATTATTCGAGATCGACAGTCGACACAACCTTTTTTGGTATGACAGGATAGATCTATACTCACGTTCAATGTTCGCTCCAGCTTGCCGGAGGTAGTGGACAGACAATAGAGCACGAGATCCTCTCCGACTGCGTAGATCCAGTCGCCGCGCGGGGATACCACCGAACACACCAGGTCGCCGCCCTCCCGCTTACCGGTACTGAATGAGCGCACCGTCTGAAAGGGGCAGGGGAACAGTAAGCCGATATCTTCAATTGATAAACAAAACAGCGATATTTTTTGTAAGATCGTTAAAAAAAAAACAGTGGAAATCATTCTACTGACGCGTAGCTGAGTGATCCCATTAAAGTGCAAAAAAAAACTCCAAATTAGTCGCTGTTGAGTTGGCTAGCTAAGCAACATCTCTGAGCCAAGCAACCGTGAAGGGCAGCAACCGTAAAAGCCAGAAGCCCGCCGGTAATCCCCAAACAAGGAATGGACATTTTAACTATTAATGTGCTCTATTACACACAGAGTTTGTACCAAACCGGAACCCGTCACGAATTTCCGGCACCTATTAGGATATTAACGTTACAAGTCAGATAACCAAAGGCAGACACCACTGACAAGAAACTGTATAAAGACAGCACGCCGGCATCAACTGACATTTCTATCGGTCACATACCGTGCGTCGGTACATAGTGGGGTGTCACGTCGAAGGCACGTGAGCACGTGCCGGATGTCACGCACCGGCCATGGGCGCGAGCATGTCGGTCACGTGTTGAAAACTCAGCCCCAATTGGCTGTTGACAGCGCAAAATCCGCCTATACGGTATAACTACCTGCTTACCTCGGGACTCTGTATTGGGGACTCGGGGCGGCAAATACCTCCATAGTTCGAGTTGGCAACTCGTGCAGGATTTCCAAATGACGCAGTGCACGAACATCGATATTTATGGTAAAGGCAAAGACGTCATTATTCATCGCATATTTATACGAGTATGCAGCCTTACTTTCCCTACCTTTTCCTACCGTTTTAGAGCACTATTCATAGATTCGGTACCGCTAATAGGGAGTGGCCAGTGTTGAGTTGGAAAAAGGCGTGCTCTAGTTTCACCGTTTTGTTGCTAAGGACACGACGTCACAGGCACGAATAACCAGCGCGGGTAAGGCAGGTATGATTTCAGTAGCACAAACATCTTTCCTACTAAGTGACTATTGCACTTGGTAACTTCAACAAGTAAACCGACCAAAAACTCCAGTAAGCTCCACCGTACCGTAAAAAAAGACAACTAGGCCGAGTTTCTGGCTCCAGTCAGCGCCTAATGAAGGGACTCGCCTTCCAACCAGCAGCGTCGGGATAACCCACCTGTCCAGTCATGTTCATGATAACGATGGTGCTGGAGCGGTTGCAGACGACAAAGTGCTCCGGGTTCTTGGGCAGGAGTGAGACATTGTTGACGTGGCACTCCTCGCCACTGACGCCACCCAAGGGCTTCAGCGTGTTGATGCACTCGGTGGTCTTTACGTTCCAGATTTTCACCGTGCCGTCCGAAGAGGCACTGCCGGAGGGCAAAAGAAACTTACATGACACACTATATCGCACAAAGTTGCCCTAGAGAGCTTAGCGTTGACGAGAAATAAGCCTACACGGCTAATTCGTTTTAATGTTGAAGCGTCCGGCCTCACAAACTGACAGTGCCGACATGCAGTGAGTACTGAGTGACGTCCTCACCTGATGATGCTGTGGCCGTCGACGCTGAAGGTGGCGCTGTTGACGAACGAGGTGTGTCCCCGGAACTCCTTCAGCGTCTTACCAGACTTCAGACCGTGAATACTGCCGACGAAAACAAACAATGTGGTCGTGAGGTGTCGGCAACAAATGCACGCGTGTGGTTCATGAGTCAACGCTTATGCTTGCAGTCCTTGTCACGAGCCTAAACATACGCTAGCACGAAATGCACCAAAGGCAGCAGCAATGAAAGGTCTTGTACGCTCAGAGCACTTTCATTCATTCGTTTATTCATTCATCCATCAATTAATTAATTAATTAATTAATTAATTAATTAATTAATTCATTCATTCATTGAATCTGAATGATTCATTCATTCATCCATTCATAAACATTAACGCAAAAATGCTTGCGTATTAAGTTACCTCGAAACGTTCAATACCAATCAAGCAGTCGGCGACCTCCCTGACCGACACCCTCCCGCTCCCAAAGCACCCCGCCACTGACCGAATGGTGTTATCGAAGGACGTGCTCAGCAGCTGACTGTTGTCCCGCGAGAACTGCATGCTGGTCACGCCCTTGGTGTGGGCGCGCTCGAACTTGCGCAGACACTGGCCGGTGGTCACCTTCCACACCTTGATGCGTCCCTCCTGGCTGCCCGAGGCGAGCATCTCCGAGTCGCGGCTGAACGCCAGCGACAGACACGCCTCCTCCATCAGCATAAAGTTGTCCTGTCGATACGGGCAGAGGCGGGTGGGGTCGGTGCCACGGGAAAATAATTACACTGCTTCAGTGAGCGGATCGAGACAGGAAACAGATCTCGGAAGAACCTGGCATAGCTAGACACAGAAAACACTAGCGGATCAATGTTTTGAACTGTCAGAAACCGACGATCAAAAAAAGAACAATTACTGTGCGCCTCACAAAAGTCTCGCACATCATTTCTGCTCATCAGTCATGATGATGCTACGTTTCAGACACATTGTACACGACAAAGGCGCGCAGGCAGTCCACCCGTCGACTCACCTGGGCCTGGTACTTGAGATCCTTCCTGATCTTTCCCGTGGTGAAGTTCCAGACCTCGATGAAGCCGTCTACTGTGCCGGTCACCAGGTACTGGCCGTCCGGCGAAAACGCTGCACGAAACAGACACAGAGTCAGCTCACCCATGGATGAGATAATAAAAATATAGGGCCCCAGAATTAAGCACCACCTAAGGGATGCACGAAAGTGCAGCAGTGTTTCCATCATACATACGATACCCCCAAGGCGAAATTTATGCAAAGAAGACATCCCCAAACACACACAGGTAGAACAATAAGATAGCATGACACAAGCAAAAACAAAAAAGAAACAAGAACAAAAACATTGCTAGTAGGCCAAAACCGTCGGTCAAGTTACGCAATACGCACCAGCACATTCTGGGTGGTTCTTTCGGAACTTGATCTGTTTGGAGAGCTGTGTGGGGTAGGTTTCGTCTTCCTGTTCCCTGATGGCTGCCTTACCACGGAACAAATCGATCTGGGTACCTGGGAGCAAAACAGACGAGGTGAATGAGACATCTACTTACACGTTTGCGAAAAGCGTTTGTGACCGAGATTACACCATAACAAAAGCAATAAATCGGCATTTTCACTAGGTGCTGACTGACGACTATCAAAAACTGCCAACATTGAGCGTGAGCCAGCGATCTGCTCTCCTGCCATATGACACAGCACACAAACACAGGCCGGGCCGACTCGCCTACCTGGAGGCAGGAGACCCTGATGCTGCTGCCACTTGAGCGCCTGTCCGAGCAGCGCCAGTAGACGACTGGGCGGTACCACCGACACCTCGCCGGCCAGCGCCTGCGCAATCGCCGCCCGCCGGCGCTCCTTGCTCGAGCCGTCCGGGTACGCCTCGCGCGGGTCGAAGTAGGACCGAGCCAGCAGGTTCTCTGTGGAGTGTGAACAGGCGTGTACAGATTTCAGAGCAAGGCGGTAGGTGGCGCAAACGGTCACTACTCAACTGTCGCTAGATTTCAGGGTAAGACGGTAGGTGACTGACTGTGTATACTCCAAGCCCTGCGAGTCTAGGAGTTCTCTGGGAGTGCAGGCCAGGGGTGGGAGGCAGGTGGCGCACACGGCCTCCGGGTGTCAGAGGAAGAGTTGTGTGGGACCAGATCACGGATGGGTGACAGGTGGTGCACAAGGTTACCAGGGCCCTGTTTCACCGGTGATAGCAGCACGCTTCTATTCCATTTCGCGAGCTGACGTCACACTTCTGGTAGTGTTGGAGGAACAGGCTTGTTGACGTCTCCATGGAAACCCAATTTGACACGTGTAATAGCAGCGTGCTGCTATCACCGGTGAAACAGGGCCCAGGTGTCAGCACAGGACAGGAGGGACACAGGTGGCACTCGTATCGCGCTACAGCACTTAACGCACGGGATCGGCATAACAGAGGCGTGATGAAATTGAAAGCCATTTGTTGGTGGAAATTCTGCTCATGATCAGTACCTAAAGCTCTTTGGAATAGGTCACGATATCCTATGGGCTATCATGGCCAAATAAAAATATCATTCTTTTGTTCAACATACAACATGAAACACGCTGGAAAAAATCAACACTAACAAATATCATTGAGATATTGACGAATGAAGTTAGCATGAGATGTTGGCGAAAGAAGTTAGCATGCCTTCAGTTGCAGTAGCACGCCACAGGAGCTAACCGCGGTCACCTACCGAGGTGGACGTATCGGTCAGCCTCCTGCTGCTTCAGCATGATCATGGGGTCGGTGTTCCGCAGCAGGGAGCGGGCGGCGCCCAGCTCGCGCAGCTCAATCAGCTCCAACACTACCTGAGGCAGGAGGGGAGTAGAACAGTCAGAACCGGAAGCTGGCAATCAGACTGTGATGCTGACAAGAAAATCATAAACTGAGCTTAAACATCGGCAAGGCGTTCACAATAGCAAGTGGCAGCAAACCTGTTCGTATAGATCGATGAGTTTCTTGTCTGGCAGTTTGAGCGACTGAATCGCTTTGAGCACAGTGTCCCAGTGGCCATTGTTGATGTCGGCGACAAAACTGTCCACCGAGTCGACGGTGTTGAGCGAGGTAGTGGTCTCTTCCTGTTGGAAAAGCACAAACAAAGTCGGCAAACAAGCTTGCACAAGGTAAAATAAGTCAAATTAGCAAATCAAACATGTGAAACAAAACATGAAACATCAAGAAATATCATAAGATAGTGGTATGCAAAAAGAATGTTATTTGATACAAAAGCATACCTGTAGAGTTTGCAATGTTCTCATAAGATTGTTCTCCTTCAGGTATTGCTGAATCAACCGGACCACGCTGCAACAAAATCAACAATGGTCAGTCAATCGCTTGTCTTAACCATAATTGTGATTACAGGGCTTGCAACTCCGATTCTGTCCAAGATAGTTTTACCGCCAAATTTGGTGAAGATTTCCTATGACTAGTTCAACTATGGAACCGTAACAGAAAGCCTGCCCTGGAAATGCATTCAATGCCTATTGCCTAGCACTCCGTGAATTGGTCCCATGAAGCACCTGCCAATGGGCCACCAGGGCCCTGTTTCACCGGTGATAGCAGCACGCTGCTTTTACACGTGTCAAATTGGGTTTCCATGGAAACATCAACAGGCCCATTGCTCCAACACTACCGCAAGTGTGACGTCAGCTCGCGCAATTTGATAGCAGCGTGGTAGCAGCGTCCAGTGAAACACCGCCCAGGGCAGGACATGATAGAGTGAACACAGGTAAAAGTTAATAACAAGGACTTTTGGGTTGAAAAATTACAGTCCAAGAGACAGAGTATGTAGAGTACAAGATGAAGAGACATTATCACATTAGTCATGAAAGACATGCAATGCTCAGCCAATAAAGTGCTGGTTCAGTATGGTTACACTCAGGGATGCCGAGCCGGAGCCGGAGCCGGAGCCGGAGCCGGAGCAGGAGCCGCCGGAGCCGGCACATTTTGCCCGGAGCCGGAGCCGCCATGACATTTCACCCGGAGACAGACCCGGAGCCGGAGCCGATTTTTTTTTCTCTGAAGCCGGAACCGGAGCCGGAGCTGTCTGAAATTTCCACGGCTCCGCATCCGGCCTACGCATGGGGATGTACAGAGTCGGAGCCGGAGCCGCCGAAGCCGGACCATTTTACTCGGAGCCGGAGCCGGAGCCGCCATGACATTTCACCCGGAGCCAGAGCCGATTTTTTTCTCCGAAGCCGGAGACGTCTGAAATTTTCACGGCTCCGCATCCCTGGTTACACTAAAATGTAGAGTGTTAAGTCTAGTTTTGCAAACATGGTTCCTTTTTCGTTCCATGCAGTTCCTGAAGCTTTTATCCTCAGATCTCATTAACAAAATTATAACTTTGTGTGGTGCTGTGACCAGTTTCAATAAAACATCCTGATCACCTAACTGCTTGCCCATCAGATTTGATCCTCCAGGATACACTAAAAATGATCATTCTGGCATATTCTGTTTGCTAGCTATGAGTTCCCTAAGGGAAAGGATAAGTGCATCACAGGCAATGCAGATCCATGTCATCCTCATTGGCATACACAACTGGCACAGCCACTAGTCTGTGGGCCAACATCCACACTATTTATTGCATAGACATCACTGCAAGAGGTGTGCCACTGCAAGACATCACAATCCTTTTGCAGTTTGGCTCTGATATCACAACAATAGGGCATGCATGATACAGTACACCTGACCCTGACAACAATAGGGCATGCCTGATACAGTGCACCTGACATTGGCACAGAAACTTCATTTTTATGAGGATCCTTTGATTTCAGTAAGTGTTTAGCTACACAGATCAATCAAAGATGGCAACTTGACATTGAAAAGCACTGCAAGATTGCATACAAATATAGGCTGAAGGGTGCAAAACAGATGTGATGTGCTCATGGAAATAATCTAATTCTGATTATAAATTGCAATTGTCCAGTCCAGACTACAGAAAAAGCAAACATTTGGTGAAATCCTCCTTTTGTACCCCAGGCTCAAAAATGATAAAAAACCACACCATATTGTCAAAAACCATATATCAAACTGGAAAATGTTCAAATGATCATTTACTCCTTAAGAAGCAGCAGTGTCCCAAAATAATATTTTGGCTTGGGTGACAGAGGGGAATATTCCTCACTGCAAAGAGGGCTGAGAGTCAAAAATTGTGAGTCAAAATGGCATGCAGAAGAGTGGAAAACAGGGATTATCAATATAAATGCGAGTGCTCTAGGATGGGGGGAACTGGTTTATAAGATTGGTAATTGAAGGAAATATGAAAGTTGTTAAAAGCAAGCCAGAAAGTACACATGCAACTGTTTTTTATGGGTAAAATTGGGAATGAAAAAATGTTCTGGAAAATTGAAGGTAAGAGTGGTAAATAAGTTTCATTTGGATGACATTTCTCAACCAAATTGGCAATTTTTGAGACACTGAGAAGCAGGTACACTACAAGCAGAAATGATGAGTACAAACATAATCTAGCCAGACCAAACCTTACCTAGCATACCCTCACCTTAACCTGAATCAATGGGTGGTTGATTGTAATTTATTATGTTTTTGTGTTAAAAGCATCAAAGTATTAATATGTGATCTCACTTTTTAAGCTTAGAAGGATGTGTCCTTTCCTTTCATGTTGTTATTTTGCCAAGTTGTTCAGTTTTTAGATGGTGCAAAAAGAGGAAATGACCATGACACTGACAACATGGAAAATTTTCAGAGAATGTTAAAAAGGATTCATGGGGTTGCCCTTTGGTCAAATGGCATCAAACATCTGCTTCTTCTGACAATAAAATATAGAGTAACTTCCTCCTTTCAGGAAAGACATAAATAGACCTAAGAAATGTAACGGAAGTTAGCAGGGATTCAGCAGGGGTTCAGCAGGGATTCAGCAGGGATCGACGGCCCCTACGATTTCGCTGAATTTTGGTGGAGAGGTGCAGAATGGTGTCCTCTATCGAAAATCCTAGTGCCAAAATGCGGGGAATCCATCAGGGGGGCCACAAATCCCAAAAAACAGTATGCCCTCAGGGCACAATCGACGAACTTTGAAAAACCTACTTCTAGCCGTCAAAACAGCTAAAAATGCACGTCATTCGAAAGAGGACAAAATTTTACGTACAACGGTACCAAATTTAGGGGGCTAGCACCCCCCTGAACCGAACAAAACAGCTTCAAATATATGGGCCCGGGAGTATGTCCTCGGGGCATAAATAAACGTTTTCAACAATTTCAGGCCTATAATTCATCGACAAAATCCAGCAATATGCACATCATTGGAAAGAGCGTAACTTCCCAAACAAAAAACCCAAGTAACATTTTTCGATGGGGCCCACCTGGGGCCCACAGGACCCAATTGAAATTTGGGGCCCAATGGGGCGGCCCCTACGATTTTCTTCAAAATTTGCACAGACACTCTCCTGGGCCCCCTCTTCAATCTGGCTGAAGAAACCTACCTGGGAATCCAAAGGAAGGGGCCCAAAGAGGGCCCCAAAGAGGCCCTTTCTAAGTATTGCCCCTAATTTCGCGACCAACCCCGGCAAAATGCACATCATTGGAAAGAGCGTAATTTCCCAAACAAAAAACCCAAGTAACATTTTTCGATGGGGCCCACCTGGGGCCCACAGGACCCAATTGAAATTTGGGGCCCAATGGGGCGGCCCTTACGATTTTCTTCGAAATTTGCACAGACACTCTCCTGGGCCCCCTCTTCAATCTGGCTGAAGAAACCTACCGGGGAATCCAAAGGAAGGGGCCCAAAGAGGGCCCCAAAGAGGCCCTTTCTAAGTATTGCCCCTAATTTCGCGACCAACCCCCGCAATATGCACATCATTGGAAAGAGCGTAATTTCCCAAACAAAAAACCCAAGTAACATTTTTCGATGGGGCCCACCTGGGGCCCACAGGACCCAATTGAAATTTCGGGCCCAATGGGGCGGCCCCTACGATTTTCTTCAAAATTTGCACAGACACTCTCCTGGGCCCCCTCTTCAATCTGGCTGAAGAAACCTACCGGGGAATCCAAAGGAAGGGGCCCAAAGAGGGCCCCAAAGAGGCCCTTTCTAAGTATTGCCCCTAATTTCGCGACCAATCCCGGCAATATGCACATCATTGGAAAGAGCGTAATTTCCCAAACAAAAAACCCAAGTAACATTTTTCGATGGGGCCCACCTGGGGCCCACGGGACCCAATTGAAATTTGGGGCCCAATGGGGCGGCCCCTACGATTTTCTTCAAAATTTGCACAGACACTCTCCTGGGCCCCCTCTTCAATCTGGCTGAAGAAACCTACCGGGGAATCCAAAGGAAGGGGCCCAAAGAGGGCCCCAAAGAGGCCCTTTCTAAGTATTGCCCCTAATTTCGCGACCAACCCCGGCAATATGCACATCATTGGAAAGAGCGTAATTTCCCAAACAAAAAACCCAAGTAACATTTTTCGATGGGGCCCACCTGGGGCCCACAGGACCCAATTGAAATTTTGGGCCCAATGGGGCGGCCCCTACGATTTTCTTCAAAATTTGCACAGACACTCTCCTGGGCCCCCTCTTCAATCTGGCTGAAGAAACCTACCGGGGAATCCAAAGGAAGGGGCCCAAAGAGGGCCCCAAAGAGGCCCTTTCTAAGTATTGCCCCTAATTTCGCGACCAACCCCGGCAATATGCACATCATTGGAAAGAGCGTAATTTCCCAAAAAAAAAAAAACAAGTAACATTTTTCGATGGGGCCCACCTGGGGCCCACGGGACCCAATTGAAATTTGGGGCCCAATACTTAGAAAGGGTCTCTTTGGGGCCCTCTTTGGGCCCCTTCCTTTGGATTCCCCGGTAGGTTTCTTCAGCCAGATTGAAGAGGGGGCCCAGGAGAGTGTCTGTGCAAATTTTGAAGAAAATCGTAGGGGCCGCACCATTGGGCCCCAAATTTCAATTGGGTCCCGTGGGCCCCAGGTGGGCCCCATCGAAAAATGTTACTTGGGTTTTTTGTTTGGGAAATTACGTTCTTTCCAATGATGTGCATATTGCCGGGGGTTGGTCGCGAAATTAGGGGCAATACTTAGAAAGGGCCTCTTTGGGGCCCTCATTGGGCCCCTTCCTTTGGATTCCCCGGTAGGTTTCTTCAGCCAGATTGAAGAGGGGGCCCAGGAGAGTGTCTGTGCAAATTTTGAAGAAAATCGTAGGGGCCGCCCCATTGGGCCATAAATTTCAATTGGGTCCTGTGGGCCCCAGGTGGGCCCCATCGAAAAACGTTACTTGGGTTTTTTGTTTGGGAATTTACGCTCTTTCCAATGATGTGCATATTGCCGGGGTTTGTCGCGAAATTAGGGGCAATACTTAGAAAGGGCCTCTTTGGGGCCCTTTTTGGGCCCCTTCCTTTGGATTCCCCGGTAGGTTTCTTCAGCCAGATTGAAGAGGGGACCCAGGAGAGTGTCTGTGCAAAATTTGAAGAAAATCGTAGGGGCCGCCCCATTGGGCCCCAAATTTCAATTGGGTCCCGTGGGCCCCAGGTGGGCCCCATCGAAAAATGTTACTTGGGTTTTTTGTTTGGGAAATTACGCTCTTTCCAATGATGTGCATATTGCCGGGGTTGGTCGCGAAATTAGGGGCAATACTTAGAAAGGGCCTCTTTGGGGCCCTCTTTGGGCCCCTTCCTTTGGATTCCCCGGTAGGTTTCTTCAGCCAGATTGAAGAGGGGACCCAGGAGAGTGTCTGTGCAAATTTTGAAGAAAATCGTAGGGGCCGCCCCATTGGGCCCCAAATTTCAATTGGGTCCTGTGGGCCCCAGGTGGGCCCCATCGAAAAATGTTACTTGGGTTTTTTGTTTGGGAAATTACGCTCTTTCCAATTATGTGCATATTGCCGGGGTTGGTCGCGAAATTAGGGGCAATACTTAGAAAGGGCCTCTTTGGGGCCCTCTTTGGGCCCCTTCCTTTGGATTCCCAGGTAGGTTTCTTCAGCCAGATTGAAGAGGGGGCCCAGGAGAGTGTCTGTGCAAATTTTGAAGAAAATCGTAGGGGCAGCCCCATTGGGCCCCAAATTTCAATTGGGTCCTGTGGGCCCCAGTTGGGCCCCATCGAAAAATGTTACTTGGGTTTTTTGTTTGGGAAATTACGCTCTTTCCAATGATGTGCATATTGCCGGGGTTGGTCGCGAAATTAGGGCAATACTTAGGAAGGGCCTTTTTGGGGCCCTCTTTAGTCTTTGGGCCCTTCCTTTGGATTCCCCGGTAGGTTTCTTCAGCCAGATTGAAGAGGGGGCCCAGGAGAGTGTCTGTGCAAATTTTGAAGAAAATCGTAGGGGCCGCCCCATTGGGCCCCAAATTTCAATTGGGTTCTGTGGGCCCCAGGTGGGCCCCATCGAAAAATGTTACTTGAGTTTTTTGTTTGGGAATTTACGCTCTTTCCAATGATGTGCATATTGCCGGGGTTTGTCGCGAAATTAGGGGCAATACTTAGAAAGGGCCTCGTTGGGGCCCTCTTTGGGCCCCTTCCTTTGGATTCCCCGGTAGGTTTCTTCAGCCAGATTGAAGAGGGGACCCAGGAGAGTGTCTGTGCGAAATTTGAAGAAAATCGTAGGGGCCGCCCCATTGGGCCCCAAATTTCAATTGGGTCCCGTGGGCCCCAGGTGGGCCCAATCGAAAAATGTTACTTGGGTTTTTTGTTTGGGAAATTACGCTCTTTCCAATGATGTGCATATTGCCGGGGTTGGTCGCGAAATTAGGGGCAATACTTAGAAAGGGCCTCTTTGGGGCCCTCTTTGGGCCCCTTCCTTTGGATTCCCCGGTAGGTTTCTTCAGCCAGATTGAAGAGGGGACCCAGGAGAGTGTCTGTGCAAATTTTGAAGAAAATCGTAGGGGCCGCCCCATTGGGCCCCAAATTTCAATTGGGTCCTGTGGGCCCCAGGTGGGCCCCATCGAAAAATGTTACTTGGGTTTTTTGTTTGGGAAATTACGCTCTTTCCAATGATGTGCATATTGCCGGGGTTGGTCGCGAAATTAGGGGCAATACTTAGAAAGGGCCTCTTTGGGGCCCTCTTTGGGCCCCTTCCTTTGGATTCCCCGGTAGGTTTCTTCAGCCAGATTGAAGAGGGGGCCCAGGAGAGTGTCTGTGCAAATTTTGAAGAAAATCGTAGGGGCCGCCCCATTGGGCCCCAAATTTCAATTGGGTCCTGTGGGCCCCAGCTGGGCCCCATCGAAAAATGTTACTTGGGTTTTTTGTTTGGGAAATTACGCTCTTTCCAATGATGTGCATATTGCCGGGGTTGGTTGTGAAATTAGGGGCAATACTTAGAAAGGGCCTCTTTGGGGCCCTCTTTGGGCCCCTTCCTTTGGATTCCCCGGTAGGTTTCTTCAGCCAGATTGAAGAGGGGGCCCAGGAGAGTGTCTGTGCAAATTTTGAAGAAAATCGTAGGGGCCGCCCCATTGGGCCCCAAATTTCAATTGGGTCCTGTGGGCCCCAGGTGGGCCCCATCGAAAAATGTTACTTGGGTTTTTTGTTTGGGAAATTACGCTCTTTCCAATGATGTGCATATTGCCGGGGTTGGTCGCGAGATTAGGGGCAATACTTAGAAAGGGCCTCTTTGGGGCCCTCTTTGGGCCGCTTCCTTTGGATTCCCCGGTAGGTTTCTTCAGCCAGATTAAAGAGGGGGCCCAGGAGAGTGTCTGTGCAAATTTTGAAGAAAATCGTAGGGGCCGCCCCATTGGGCCCCAAATTTCAATTGGGTCCTGTGGGCCCCAGGTGGGCCCCATCGAAAAATGTTACTTGGGTTTTTTGTTTGGGAAATTACGCTCTTTCCAATGATGTGCATATTGCGGGGGTTGGTCGCGAAATTAGGGGCAATACTTAGAAAGGGCCTCTTTGGGGCCCTCTTTGGGCCCCTTCCTTTGGATTCCCCGGTAGGTTTCTTCAGCCAGATTGAAGAGGGGACCCAGGAGAGTGTCTGTGCAAATTTTGAAGAAAATCGTAGGGGCCGCCCCATTGGGCCCCAAATTTCAATTGGGTCCTGTGGACTCCAGGTGGGCCCCATCGAAAAATGTTACTTGGGTTTTTTGTTTGGGAAATTACGCTCTTTCCAATGATGTGCATATTGCCGGGGTTGGTCGCGAAATTAGGGGCAATACTTAGAAAGGGCCTCTTTGGGGCCCTCTTTGGGCCCCTTCCTTTGGATTCCCCGGTAGGTTTCTTCAGCCAGATTGAAGAGGGGGCCCAGGAGAGTGTCTGTGCAAATTTTGAAGAAAATCGTAGGGGCCGCCCCATTGGGCCCCAAATTTCAATTGGGTCCCGTGGGCCCCAGGTGGGCCCCATCGAAAAATGTTACTTGGGTTTTTTGTTTGGGAAATTACGCTCTTTCCAATGATGTGCATATTGCCGGGATTGGTCGCGAAATTAGGGGCAATACTTAGAAAGGGCCTCTTTGGGGCCCTCTTTGGGCCCCTTCCTTTGGATTCCCCGGTAGGTTTCTTCAGCCAGATTGAAGAGGGGGCCCAGGAGAGTGTCTGTGCAAATTTTGAAGAAAATCGTAGGGGCCGCCCCATTGGGCCCGAAATTTCAATTGGGTCCTGTGGGCCCCAGGTGGGCCCCATCGAAAAATGTTACTTGGGTTTTTTGTTTGGGAAATTACGCTCTTTCCAATGATGTGCATATTGCGGGGGTTGGTCGCGAAATTAGGGGCAATACTTAGAAAGGGCCTCTTTGGGGCCCTCTTTGGGCCCCTTCCTTTGGATTCCCCGGTAGGTTTCTTCAGCCAGATTGAAGAGGGGGCCCAGGAGAGTGTCTGTGCAAATTTCGAAGAAAATCGTAAGGGCCGCCCCATTGGGCCCCAAATTTCAATTGGGTCCTGTGGGCCCCAGGTGGGCCCCATCGAAAAATGTTACTTGGGTTTTTTGTTTGGGAAATTACGCTCTTTCCAATGATGTGCATTTTGCCGGGGTTGGTCGCGAAATTAGGGGCAATACTTAGAAAGGGCCTCTTTGGGGCCCTCTTTGGGCCCCTTCCTTTGGATTCCCAGGTAGGTTTCTTCAGCCAGATTGAAGAGGGGGCCCAGGAGAGTGTCTGTGCAAATTTTGAAGAAAATCGTAGGGGCCGCCCCATTGGGCCCCAAATTTCAATTGGGTCCTGTGGGCCCCAGGTGGGCCCCATCGAAAAATGTTACTTGGGTTTTTTGTTTGGGAAGTTACGCTCTTTCCAATGATGTGCATATTGCTGGATTTTGTCGATGAATTATAGGCCTGAAATTGTTGAAAACGTTTATTTATGCCCCGAGGACATACTCCCGGGCCCATATATTTGAAGCTGTTTTGTTCGGTTCAGGGGGGTGCTAGCCCCCTAAATTTGGTACCGTTGTACGTAAAATTTTGTCCTCTTTCGAATGACGTGCATTTTTAGCTGTTTTGACGGCTAGAAGTAGGTTTTTCAAAGTTCGTCGATTGTGCCCTGAGGGCATACTGTTTTTTGGGATTTGTGGCCCCCCTGATGGATTCCCCGCATTTTGGCACTAGGATTTTCGATAGAGGACACCATTCTGCACCTCTCCACCAAAATTCAGCGAAATCGTAGGGGCCGTCGATCCCTGCTGAATCCCTGCTGAGCCCCTGCTGAATCCCTGCTAACTTCCGTTACATACCTAAGAATGCCTTTCCTAAAAACAGGGGCGCTCAAACTCCTTTTTAGCGGGTTAGCAAATGTTTCACAATGGAATATTGGCCTTAAATTTCCAGTACTCTCATGTTGTTGTTGTTAAGTGGGCATTATTCTATAATCACAAACATACATTAGTTCCTAAAAGAAGTTACCAAAAATAAAATAAAACCCAATTACAATGCTGAACGATAGCGTCATATTTTGGAACAAGAGCGCCGTATAAGCACCACTACCTCTACCGAATCAGCTGGATGCATTCTACTGCTAAAAAATAATCCGATTCAACCAATGAACATGCGATGCCGGGTTCTACGAGAATACAGCTCAATCGACTTCGGTAGAGTTGAAATAGCCCGAAATGAGCCGAAAATCAGAATTGAAATACTCACTCAGCAGACTCAATTTCAATCGCCATTGCTGTACCACTTAACCTTGTTGTTGCATATAAGGTTACAAAACAAACTTGATCAGTTATAAAAGGCAAATATCACTATGCCATTAGAAAATGCACCTACGCGCAACAACAAACAACCGGCAGATCCAATCAAGCCAAGGTAAATGAAATTCTTCTTCATATGTTCATAAAACAGCCACAGGGATCTAGTGACGTCATCATTATTACCCTTCTCATTGGATGATTTGTTGAACGTCATTCTTATTTATCATACATTACTATGCATTTGAATACATTGCATACATAAGCGTTTATGGTTCTTTTATCCAACTACAACATAGGTTAGGTACCGGCCAGGATATATGAATGCCCACATTAATGCAAGATTATCTCTGTCTTTCTTTTTGGGCCGCACTGAGGAAAAAAGTTGTTTAAAAATATTTTGGCTGACCTTCGAAGCGCTTTTCTGTGGAAAAATGACGGGACCTTTGTGTATGTTATAGCCTGGGCACTTCTGAAAGTGCTCTTTTAAAACTCTGTCTCTGCAGGTCCTTTCTTCCGTCTTATGACCAAAATGACCTCTCCTAAATCCGCAACCCAGTAAACATGCCGACGTCGGCCCGACGTCGGGCCGAGGCTCGGCCCGACGTCGGCCCGAAGTCGGTTCAACCTCGGCCCGACATCGGCTGGACGTCGGGTACGCCCGCATGTACCGACGTCCAGCCGAAGTCCACGCCGACGTCGGGCCGAGGTCGTCTGCCGAGGTTGACGAGATCGTTTGTCGTTGGACCGACGGGGCCGACGTCGGCATGTTTATTGGGACAACGCACCAAAAATATCAACCGGCGGCGGGATTCGAGCCCCCCAGTCGCCGACGTCGGCATGTTTACTGGGACAACGCGCCAAAAGCAAAGCAAAGAGGAAGATTTGAGTTTCCTGGGGATATTTTGAATACAGAAGCTCTTTATGAAACATGAAACACGCATTTTATATTATTTTAACGGTCAAAACAGCGGCCGATGTCCGTCCGACGTCGCCCCGACGTCGGAACATGCGGGCATACCCGACATCCAGCCGACGTAGTGCCGACTGCCGAGGTTGGACCGACGTCGGGCCGACGTCGGCATGTTTACTGGAAGCGGATTCAGTAAGTGTTAGGAGGAAAGTAGAAACACTCCCATCCTCAGCGTTGCGCCCCAGCTCTCCCGCGATGACAATTTGTAGTTTTTTTCCTTTAGATGAAAACTTCAGAACTTATCAAAGAGCAAGTTTCGTTCTTACACAACAGTACATAAGGAACCAAAGCCCAAAGTTTTTTTTTAATTTGAGACATTTTTTGGAATTCATACTAACCCCCCCCCCCCCCTGCTCCTGTGGCAGTATTTCTGGGTCCACTTTTGCCTAATCTATCCCAGTCCAAGTGGTCAGTTATCCAAAAGGTAGACATTCCCCGACACACGATCCTCCCTACCCAGCTCCCGCCGCTGCTGGGTCAGCAGAAACGGCCCCGAGGCATTTCAGAGGCCACGGGCCGACTCAGCACCTGCCGGCGCTGCGCGGCCGCGCGCTGGGGGCCTGGGGCAGGTGGCGCCGTCTCCCGGCCGGTCCTCGGCGGGCTCAGGTGCCGCCGCGCCGCTCCGCACCGAGGGCTGAGAGACACGAGGTGGGCCAGTGCCGCCTCTGAACGGCTGACGGGTGGACGTGGGGTTGTCACGGACCGCGCCGCACCGCCTCTGCCACGATCGAAAGGTCACGAGTGCTCGAGCAGTGGTGGACACGAGCCCAACGGGACCGACAGCACTCGAGTTGGCGGGACTTGTTACCGACGAACTCTGTTACCGAACAAGCTGGTGAATCTACCAAGTACCAACAGTGCCTATCAAAGGGACTCGAAAGTTTGTTTTACATCACACAAGTGTCAACTTCCAAAAAGTGGTGCAAGATTGGCGTTGGGTTCCGGCTGAAAACTCCGTGACTTTGAGACCTGTTGCCATCGATACTCGCGCAGCGTGTGACAAAGTATCGGCAATAACATCGAGAAACTCGTCGCCTCCGACGCCCTCCGTCGCATTCGACGTTCGGCGGGTGACGTCTCGTTTTATCCAGTCGCCATGGTGACAACCATCCGCCGGTGACTCTCAGAGCAGACAGTGCAGAGACAGTGCGGCGCGGGGGACACGGCTGGCGGCAACGTCCACAGGACTGGCGATGGTGCCGCTGCTGGTGCCGCTGCTGGCGGCGGTGTTATCCGTCTCCGCAGCAGCGGACGTCAGGCTGGTGGACAATGTGTACAAAGGGCTGGTCATCGGCATCGACGACAGGCTGGAGGCTCATCGTTGTCGAGAGATCATCGATGGTGTGCAGGTATGTGTCCCATTATACCCTTTCATGGTGTTATTACTTATTACCTACACTCCTTCGGAAGCTTCACTCCGCAGTTTGCTTTTTGCATGAGCGCGGTCGTTTATCAAGCTCTGCTTCTGTTTGCCCGTACGTCTTGATTGACGAAAGAGCCGTCTTTTTTTCGGCACGGGGCACCAACTCAGCATGAGATTGTTCCTGTCAACGCCTCTCCCATACAATGAAGTTAACCGCATCACGGGTCCATTGGAGCGGAACATTTGGGCGCCGAAATTCCGCCGAGCCGCACGTGCGTGTCTGTCGGTGTGTCTGACACCGCGCTGCCGTCACTCTCGGGCAACCGCTCCGAGTGACGGGTGACTGGCTGGTATTGATCGGGGTTGGACAGCTCACGGCTCTGAGCGAGCTCACGGTTGAGCCGAATCGCTCGCGTGCTCTGGCGTTGAGTCAAGGTAAACGGCGCCTCGGTGGATAAATCTGAGATCAGAATGTTACCTTTTGTAAACCGTATCGCTTATGAGGCCGATGAATGACAGCTGAACAATAGAGGCATGCAGGCTGCTGACGGCTGTGATAGTTTCAATCAGCATATATTATAAATTATAGATTACCCCTGTTAAGTGTTGATCTGTCGGATAATTATGTATATTATTATTGACATCATTCAAAATTTATGGACAGAACTATCGGTATTGAATTATGCACCAGTACCTAACAGTCGGTACGCTACAAAGCCCAATAAACAAACCAGTAACCGCCATGCATTGGCGGTTGGCCGACGGACCAAAGTGCAGTACCTATATAAATAATGCAAATAATTACATTATTTACATTACATTATTTTACATTACATTATTTAGCGCAGCATTATTCCTGATGAAGATTACAGTGGAACTTGAGTTGCTTTTATTCTGCAGCATGCATAATCTCTCGATAGCATTATACCCGTTCATTTAATCACACTTTTTTGCCGCCGATTCGCTTTCATATTATTCGTCGCCGAATTTGCCTCAGACCTCTTTTCGATGTTTGGGCCAAAACCGTTTTAAAAGCACGGGGGTTTGTACACATTTCACCTCATTGCAGTTTGTACGAGAGGAGCGCTGTAAAAGATTTAATTGAGTCTGGTGCGCTTGCCGGTCATTATTTCTCCGTCTTATCGCAGAACTGTAACGTGGAAGCTGTTTCATAAGTCGCTGTATTATTTGTTGGTTAAAATGTAAGCAAAAGTCTTGTCCGATCACTGGGGTGATTATTATTTCGTTTGTATATATGTACGACTGAAACGGAAATAAACTCTCTTAGACCACAAAGTTAGCTTAGATAATAAACAATTATTTTGTCGGGACACTTGGGACACTTATTCGGAGCGCCGATGACCTCGAAGCCCGGGCGCCCGAAAATCACAAATCACGTCACGTTTACCTATTGGGATTCCCGATTCATTATAATCCGGATCATCATTGGTCCATGTTAAATTAAAGGAAGATTCAGCTGGGCCAGAAACAAAGAATGTTGTAGGTTGAATCAGTTAACCCTCGCCCTGGCAGGGGGGGGGGGTCGATGCGACC
Source organism: Amphibalanus amphitrite (assembly GCF_019059575.1). Taxonomy (NCBI): domain Eukaryota; kingdom Metazoa; phylum Arthropoda; class Thecostraca; order Balanomorpha; family Balanidae; genus Amphibalanus; species Amphibalanus amphitrite. The sequence goes on along the minus strand of NW_024881525.1, from coordinate 88,265 downwards.
CCCCATAAGGTTTTTCGAAGATAGCGTAAAAACGGCGGCGCGCAGCGCCGCCAAATTTGGCACAGCCTATGGGGCAACCTTTTTACATATAACCTGAAAATTTCAGGTCCGGGTGACCTTGGGTCAGGTCACCAGGTCAGAAAAACCGGTACAAGGTCATGGTCAAATTTCAATTTTCTTTTTGCACCTGTCCAACTCACAGTTTTGCACTGATTTCCTTCAACGTTTCAGGATGTGCTAAGTTCACCGAGTTGTATAACATATAGTTCGGGTTTTTTGAGGTCACTGACCTGAGGTCAGTTAGAGGTCATTACGTCGTAATGTTAAGCCTATGGGAAAATACTAAATTCGGAAAATACTGGAGATATCCGCTTCGTTCTATCACTTTTTTGCTTTGAAACCACAGTACTTAACAGCAGATCACTTGGTGCTTCTTTGTTTGGTGTACTTATCCATGGGTCAGGTCAAATGAGGTCAACTGAGGTCAAATGACGTTTTTGCCAATAACTTGGCACATAATGACGCTAGAGCTTAAAAAATGGTAGGTATCATTGTGTTTCTGGTGATCAGCCGAATCGAATGATATGCGATATGATGCAATTTGGTTAACTTGAACTTAATTTATAAATTTAAGTTTACTTAAAATTTAAGAAAAACTTTAAGTACACTTAAGCAAGCTAAAAAGTATATCATTCGACACGCCTTGACGTGCTGAGTTCACTGGTGCTTTTCTTTTTGCTCTATCTTAATTAGATCAAAAGTTATAAGCGAAAAACCTTTGACCTGTTTTTCGCGAAATTTTTACATTTATACCCCCCAAAACCCCCCTAAATATTCACCTAGAGCAACCAAATTTGCACAGGGGCGAGAACTCCAGGGGTCCCACCTACCTACCAAATTTGGTGTTTCTAGGTGCCATAGGAGCCAATCGCGAGGGGGGGGGGGTCGCATCGACCCCCCCCCCTGCCAGGCCGTGTTATGAAAAATGCCCTGCCAGGGCGAGGGTTAAATATTTGCATAATTTTGACGTCTAATATCTCTGTCAGTCGTCATATTACCTGTCACGTATGACATAATTGAAATGTTTTGCCATTCTGGCATTCCAAAGTCTCTGCATAGGTACCACCACTTGCCGGTTCAAGACAAGCTACCTTTTCGTTAGATATTAATTATTCTCTCATATGGTTAATACAGCGAACTGAAGTATCTTCAAGGATGCATGGTGCGATAATAACCTATACGTGTGTTACGGGTGCCGACTGAAACGCACTGCAAAACCGGCTGCCCCGCAATCTCGCGTGTTCATCGGCGATCCCCTTTCAGAGCCTTTGCTCTCGCTCAAACTTTTGCAAACTTTGGTGTCAAGAACTGCAGGTGAAAACTGTCCAGTGATTTATGCTATGTCAGTGTTTCACCGTCACCTCTCTGCGCTCTGCGTACATTAATCTTGTGCATAGCGACAGCGCAGTCCTTGGAATCCAGCGAGCATCATCTCATAGAGCACGTCTCGGCGGCTGGTGTCTCATGGAGCATGTCTCGCGGACACGGTGTCTCGGAGGCGATGTCTGCTCCTAGGCCGCAGAGATGAATTGGGACAGGCCGGTCCTCTGGCACCTATTCAGGCGGGTGACACGCGGCCCCCCGAGCCGGCGCTGGAGGACGATTTAATCCGGCCGGGACAGCCGGCGCTCTGTGCCGCTGCCACACGGGGACAGGTCCTCAGTGGCCGGGGGCTCATCCCGACCTTCAGAGGATTGTATTCGACGGGCTTTACTGCGGTAGGTTTGGGAGAACGCATGGCTTGTACTGGACCGTAAAATGGTGTGGTAATTGCTACTTGGATCGCGTGTAATTGTACGTTTCTGTCTATCGGTGATCAATGGTGTGGTATTTCTGAGAGAGAATATGGGCCTGCGCGAGCAGTGTGTTTTATGGAAAACAGGGCACAAACGGCGTGTGCATTCCAAGTATAGTGATTTGCGATGTTTTTGTTGACGCGTATGACCTTCAGTAGGTTGCGCGGAATCATATTTCGCACGTTTTGGGTCGGTGGAACCCGTTTTCAGAGCTCCCATGGAAATCACCAGACATGTGGTCACACCGGGCGTCTTACCCCGAAATGCTAATATTCCCATCCCATTGTTTCTAGCCCTGAGGTTCGTTCACGAACGCCGCCACAAAACACACCGCATTACTGCCCGGTTGCAGTGCAGAAAACACCGTCGCCGTTGCCGGGCGGCCGTTTCGGCGTTTACACGGTTCTTATCCTCGCTGTGCCGGGGGCGCCGCACCGTCTGCGCGGCGTGTACGGCGGTCGGCCGGCCCGGTACGCAGTGTGATTACCGGTCATTGAGGGGCGGCGCGATATCATCGCCGCAGCCCGTCCCATGTTCTGGCCGGTAACGAGCCGGCTTTGTCCGGCCCGCCGGACGCCGGCGGGCTCCCCGCAGCCGGCCCCGGGCCACGGCAGCGCAACTTACGGCATCCGCGCTACGGCAGCGCAACTTACGGCATCCGCGCTCCGCCGAGCAGTGAGCGCTCCTGGCCGAGGTGTTTAAAAAAAAAGTTCCCACAGTCAATTGCGTCCTTTAACTGAAACGCTGATTTCCTTTGTTGTCCGTTGCAGTATTTAAAAAGCTGGATTGCATGAAATATGTGTGGGGAAGAATGCAAACGGCGAAAAGATACTTACTCGTGGAAGGTAGCCTGAACACACCATCGAATTGATTTGATACGTTTGATTTGCAGTAGGTACCTTACTTTTTAATAGATAGGTACTACTCTCAGGCATGTGTGAGGTATCTAGAAGTGTTTTTATTGTCAATACTAAGCGATTAAACCTAACTCGTAATTCCTAAACTTGACTTATTATATTCACAGGGGCATTAAAACACTTGAGTATCATTGATGCGTGTCGGCTACCGTGGACTAGAATTTATGATGCGTTTAATCGCCACTCACAAAAATAGATTGTGATTGTAACCCTGAATGGGCACAGCCCATAACCATTGTTTCGCATGTCGTGTTCGGCATCGTTAATCCCTTAGATTGTAATTGATCCGCTGCTACAATCAATCGTACAATCGTTATATCATTACTTAATGCATGCTCTGGGTAACCCCACGCTGTAGCGGGGAGTCGTCTACAAAACGTGAATTAAATGCGATGATTCGCAATGGCGGACGGTGAAAAATGGACTTATAATAACCATTTACCTATGCGATATGCATATCTACCTCCGCAGAGCTTCTTTGCCCTGCAGATAACACTTCTGCAGTCCAGGTGACCCTGTTTGTGAGCCCTCGAGAGCGTTGCACCGCGCCGTCCGCTCCCCTCCCCGTTCCGCCAATCATCTGGCAGTATATCTACGCCCGCCAACAGCCTTCCATTTAGCCGTTTTAACCGAGCGTTTTATCTTCCGTCTATCTGGCATCTGTTTGCTGATGCGGCTAGTTGACGCTGGGAATGTGCATTGTGTAAAGTCACCGACCTCGTTTTCGAAATGGGCCATTCATTTTCCGCACCCGTTTCTAATTCCCATCGGGGCGGCGGGCGCCCCCCGCCGGGCCGGCCGAGGCCGGGCGCGGGCCCGCCGGCGCCGCCGTGCTATGACCGTCCTTGTGGCCGCCGTGTCCGGCCGCCGCCGCCGCAGTAATTGCAGAACCGGCGCGCGTTTCCCACAGGAACTGAGTGGCCGTCGTCCGGCGCGCTGCCCGCCTGGGAATGATCGCCGGTGCCGCTGACGCTCGAACAGATCGCGATCTGCCTGATCACGGTCAGAGAGCGCTCGGTGCTTGCGTCTCTCCGTCTGCAGCGGCTCTATAGTGAGCGGCCTGCAGCGCCCGTCACGACGCACAGGGGAGGGGAGGGGCGGGGTGACGGCTGCAGAGCGCCGCCGGATGATAGCATAGCAAGGCGGAGATGGCAGAGGCGCTTAGGAGAGACGTGGGGCGCGGTGGGCGTAGGAGAGAGGCACCTCGCGAGCGTGGTCATGCCTGAGTTAGACGATAACCGTGTAAGGCGGAGTAAATATGACGGTATGGAAAACTGATGAGACGTACCCCGAAGGACTTTGGAAAACGCCAAGAAAAAGCGTGGTGAGTGAGGAGTATGAAATGAAGCGGAGCAGGGGCGAGGCAACCGAGAGAAAACGCGGTCTCGGACGCTGGAGTGACAGCCGTGTAAGGGAGAGAGTGAGGGAAGGGCAAAACTCCGGGGGCACGCTCACAGGGAATGACTCAAGAGTGGCAGCCGCGAATCACGGCCGTGGAGGGCGCGGTGGGATCCGGAGAGGGCGTGGTTGAGCACGGAGTCAGCGAGTGACAGGCGCCGGATGGCCCGCGGCTCGGGAGGGACGCGATGAGGGGTGAGAGAGGGACCGAGAGACGGGGCGGGGCGCCTGAACGAGCGGGGAACGGGAGCAGGAGTGGGGCGGGGCCAGCTGCCACTGGGAAGGTACACGGAACGAACGACAGTCGTATGTCAGCGACGACAGGCGGACAGACGCGCCGCGGCCGCGTCGTGGACGGCGTGTGACGCGACTCACCACCGCTGGACCGGACAGATAACCTGCCGGGTTCCGGTGGCGCGGGGCCTGTTGCGAAACTGTGCATTGTGCACGCTTGTTGGTCGGTGTCGTTTTGCTCTAGATGCTGAAGAGATAAGGATCGTGAACTTGTTTGGGGATGTGGCTTACTCCCGTCAAGATAAATAAGTCAGTTTCGCATTTTATATAATTTGGCCCACTTTGGCCCTTTGACCAGAGCACACTTACTTGTATCTACATCGAAGTTTGGGTTGGCTCTCAACGTATCGTGCAATGACTTACAATAGATAATACCTATGTTTTGTAATATCTCATTGTAGCTATAGCCTATAGGTATGAGAATAAGGAGCTAAGGCTTGGAAGGACCCCGTGTGTTTGGACTGGCACTTATCAGAAGCTTACCTATTGCTTTTATTATGGTCAGGTCACATGATTTTGTAGCTTCCGCATTCTCTAAATATCAAACCTATACCTAGGGATGAGCAAGTTAAGTACACGGGGAAGGTCCCTGTCACTTCACATTTGTTTGATGTGAATCAGTTTTGTAGGCCATTCTCATGTCACGAGTTTAGAGTTACTCGATTTATCTGCAGACATTTAGCGGTTGTACCGTGTACTTAGGCACCGATCATATCAATCGGCTGTTCACTGATTAGTGATAACTAACTATTGTCTTTTGGTTAATCCTTAAGGCTTAAATGGGGTTACCAGTAGTGGTGTCAATCGGAACTTGAATCTTCGGAATTCCGATTTTGTCCAATGTCCAATTCGGAATTCGGTTGGACAATGGCAGCAGGCTTTGGACAACTTTGGACAATTGCTTGCTACACCTCAACATTTTTAAAAAGTAGTCGTGTTTAACATTGATTGGCTATTAGAAAGCTCAGCTTTCGATATGGTTAACACTTTTGAGCTTGTAACGGTACATGAAAAGAAATTAAATAACAGTGTTGAGTGTAAACTATTGCGTAGGTGTCGGACATCCTTGGACAAATGGCTGGCTTGGACATTTTTGGACGGACAATCGACGTAAGCATTGGACATTGGACGGACTTTGGACATACGTTTTCTGAAATTGACATCACTAGTTACCAGTCGTCTATTAAAAATATATTACAAGTACAACCAAAGTCACAGATACCTAATGTACGTAATTTGTTATGCAAGTTATCCAGTTAACTCCTGTTGCACAAAAGTGCGCCCTCGATTCCGGTTGCGTTGCTCGGGAGCTCATCCTTCCCACCGTCTCTCTCTGTGTGTGAGAGTGGCACGGCCATTTTTTGCCGTGTCGCCGGCGGCCGGCCGTGGAGCGACCGTTCGTGCCGGTCCCGGCGGCCGGTTCCCAGAGTCGCCGCACAGTGCCCCGATCGGTCACCTCACACGTCGCGCCGCAACGGTGAGAAACGCTCGCTGCCGATCGCAACAAAGGCCTGCGCTGGTCGTGAGGTCGCCCGGTCCCATGCCAGGTGCATGCGGGGCTCGCAGGGCCCCGGTCTCACAGGGAACGTGTCCAGTTGACTGGTGTAGCTGACAGCAGCTGGGAAATTTTGCATGTCGATGTTAAAATCTGAGATCGTGGTCTATATCACTTCCACCTTCAGCAAAATCACTGGTGACACGATCACACGAGCACCTGTCTAAAAGCCTATATCGCTAATTAATGAACGCAATAGAACCGCACTGTGTTGCAAACCAAGTTGTTTCAGAATTAGTGCGAGCGAGTGGGCTCAATGTCAGAGCAAATCATTTCACACGTAGGTATCTGCAACCGCCGCTCCTTTTCCTGTAATTCGCTCTAATCAGCTGTGAACTGACCGACGGCCTGGTACCGCAGTTCAGCACTCCGTCGGTCTCTCACTCCTGCGGCGAGGCCATACGTGGCCACCGGAATTCTCCCGCGGTACGGCTCGCTACGGTGAGACCGTGGTGACCGTTTCACCCGTAAACGGTGCAAAAACTCAGCCGCTGTGACTGCGTGAGCCGCGCGCTAAAAATCGGCAGGCCCCGGCCATAGGACGCAGTGTTTTCTCACGAAGATCGCGGAAGCCGATACGACGCCGTGAGACCACGCGGAGACATCTGTTGTAGTGTTCGGGGTAATGGGAATGATCAGACAGTATCGAGGGCGATCGATACTGTCCGTTCACTTCCAGCGTGCATGTTGCGACGGTCCGGCTGCTGCCGAAAGCGGAGGTTCCATAGCTGACCTGATTCACCTGCTTGGGCAGCCATGCTTACATTGCTTGGGCTATTCAAAGCAAAATGAGGATGTCCGTGCTATGCAGTTGATCACCCAAGCATCAAACACTGGATTGTGGTGAGCGAGAAAGCTGCTTTTCGCTCATTTTGTCACCATTCTGATGAGCCAAATATAACCTGGGACCGTTTTTCTGGCTGAAGACGATAGTCATGTCCTGACAAAATCGACAGATCGGCGTGCCGTCCGCTAACGGGAGATGGAGGTCCGATTGGACTGACCAGCTATGCGGCGGTCCTCCGAGTCATTTGGGGCGGTACGAGCGCCGCTCCAGTGGCCCCGGCGTCCGATTAGTGTCCGTCAGACAGCGACGCGCTCTTCCGAGTCACCGATGGGCGTCGCCGCCGTCACACTCGCCGGTCGCCGGTGCCGTTACGGCTCTGTCCAGCTGCGCAGACCGCACGTCAAGATCACGGATGGTGTCACGTCTCGGGACCCTCGGACGGTCGTCGCCCGTCGGCCGGCGATGACTGGACGGCGGCGGTGAGCGCACGCCTCGCCCCTCGGCCGGTCGGTCGTGCGCGCGGTGTGCGCGCTCGGCGCCGCTCGGCTGCGCCGCTCCGCTCTGCTCTCGGACGTCTGTTATCTGATGGGCCGAATCACCGGCGTCTGCAGTGGGCGCCGGCGCGACCTGCGCTCGTCATTACCGCGGCCCGCCCGGCATTTAGCCGTGCCGCTTATCACGCCGGCCGGCCGACATGACCGCAATCAGGGGTGATGTATCGGGCCGCCGATCGGCCCGGCATCTGACGGTGACCGTGCGCACTACGGCCCGACGACCCGGCGGCGGTTGGAGGGGAGGAGGGGGCGTGTTCGGCGCAGATCCGCATCCCCGAAAAACATCGTGACCTGCGCAGACGGCAGCGTCAACTGCCTCGTCTCTTGTGCACACATGGTCGGGCCGGAACAAAAGACACTCGGCACCAACAATGCACACGATCGGAGCGTGGAACGGCCGCAGTTAGTTCGGATTCGGTCCGATTAGGCGGCGTATCTGATCCAGTTTGACCTGCTTGCGGCCGCCGCGGTGACGGTGCACGTTTCGCCCCGATCACGTCCGAGTCCGTCGTGGACACAAGATCGGCCTACGAGGCGAGCAAATTACAGAGGTAAGGTGGCAGGCCGGCCGGGCACTTCTCACGTCACCCGGCCGGGAAATCATGCCGCGGACATTTTTGTTCCGGTGCCGGCCGTGACTGACAAATAACAGGCTTCCGCCGTCGGCCGGGCGCCGCTCAGCCGGCACCGGGGTAAAAATCACCTGTCGGCGACTGGCGTGGGCGCTAATACCGCCCTAATGGCTGCCTTTTCCACACCCGCCCGCCGCCGAAAAGTGATTTCGTGGTCCCGACGGACGAACGGGAGGGGGTTGTTCGGAGGAGGGGAGCCGGCCGTTCGGAGAAGGGGACGCCACGCTGCCCTGCTGGCGCTTCCGAAAGGGCGTGACCCCGACATTTCTGGGCCCCCGCTGATGTCGGCCAATCGCTTACCTGGGCAGGAGGACCACCACAACGATCGTCGACACGATGATTTACTCGGCGAGACGACCCTGAGCGTGGACCCGTCTAATGCTCACTCAGAGCCGGAATGCCGCTCCATTTACCGGTGGTCGGGGAACATGCCGCGATGACACTGAGATGAATTGTGATCGAGCCGCGCTCGGCCGAACAGTCGCCGGTCAGACTTCCTGCCGCTCGCCAGCTATGTCCGGCTCAATCAGATCGAGACGCTGATAATCTCTCAGCGAGTGTGCAGCGATCCGTGATGTGTTATTCATCGGGATTTCAGCGTATCGGGACAGACAAGAGGCGGTAGTGTCGTTACTAGACATCGCTCCCACACAGACCAGTGAGTCAGTTTCTGTGTCGCAAATGTTCGGACGCTTTGTGGGACATGTCCTGTCGCAGAAAGGCGTAACCTGTTCTTTGTCGTGGGTCGTGCAGATTTTGCACAACAAATCTCAGGGCATGCACTGGCTTATGAGTACTGTTCCCACGCGCTGCACCGTTTACGTATTAAGGCTATGATAAAGTGACATTTTTTCTTTTAGTTCTAAATGCATGAGCCGGTCGTAACTTTTTAATACAAAGTCCGTTATGGCCCCGTTGGACCTGCTAATCTCTTGACTATTGACTATACAAATCACCAGTGCACTAGTAAGCCATGGGTGCATTTAAAATGCATGTTTCCACAATGTACGTATGCTCATTTTTGTCGCATCTCCAAAATAAATGTAGGCACCTGCCACCTACACAAAACCTGCACTCAACGCAGCAAATCACCCAGTGTTTACCATCACCTTCCGATCGGTACGAGCGGAGGTGCGTGCACGTTCGGCCGGCGTTCAAACAGCTCGCGCACGGCGCGGCGACCGGCGGCACCCCGCCCGGTGTTTGCCTCGGCCGTCGTGTTTGGCCGCCGAAAAAGCCTGCCGGCTGCTGGGTCACGCGCGTCCGCCGCCGCTCGTCTCCGGCGCGCCGTGTTCGCCGTTTTTGCGGCGTGACACGGCGTGGGAGCGGCGCTCTCTGCCGCGGGGAAGGCGGCCGGGAGGGCGACGGCGGGACCGCGACGGCTTCCGTCCCGCCCCGCCGGGCCCACACCGCCGTCTCCGGCGTCCCCGCCCAGTCTGACCCGGCCCGAACTCGGCCGAGATTGGGCCCGTAGCAGCGAACTGCCGTGGGATTTCGTTCAGGTCTGAAAGGGCCCTGAAATAGGCTTTGGCTCTTGCAGTCACGCCTCCGAAAGTTTGAGGTAAAGACAGTCACGGAAAACAAACTTCTTCAGAAAAATGAAATGTCTAGCCAAAAGCGAAAATCCATGAGAAACGAATGCGTTCGCATATAGCCCGCAGGAGAAAGTTATAGCTCGATTGTGATCACTTTTCATGTGTATCACATACACCAACGTCTACTTTCGAAGGAATAGCAGCTCATTGAATGAGGCTGAATATCAAATGCTCATGTGCATCGTGCAACATTCTGGCGTTGCTGGTGCTGACCGTATTCGCGCGACCGGTGCCTTACCGCCGCTGACGGTGCCGCTCGACCTCACCGGACGTGACGTGACGTGACGTGACCCTGCACCCCCCCCCCCTCCCGGGTCGTGACGGAGCATTTTGCGCTCCAGTTCCCGCAGCTGATGGTAGAGACAGCGGCGAGATCGGCGCCCATTTCTCCGAGCACCGACTGACTCACTGTCATCACAGAGAGTGAAGTCGGTGTCGTCGTCTCGGCCCGGAACGTCTTTACGATTCCATCATGATTCAATGTATCATCGCATCACGATGTGACGATTCAGCACATCACCGCAGCGCGATGGCCCGAATCAGCAGCGTTTCGCGGAAATGGATCTCCAACTTTCATCGTCACTAGCGCTTTTTGCGTCTGCGTTTCGGTCTAGCGACCAAGTTTGAGTTTGTCGCGGCTTCGTGCATTCAATCGGCAATGCGTTAGAGCGAAAGTTGATGGCCAATGTTTTGATCTTTGATCACCTTGATACGCCTACAATGTGGTTGACAAACAGCTGGAAAACAATCGAATCAGACATGATCAGTTAGACAGTCTACGCTCCACATTTAACGGGTCTCCCGTCATAAAATGAGGCAGGCTAGGTATTCCTCCTAGGTATAGGTAGGTACACGGATCTTCCGTTTAACGTCTACAATCGGTGAAGTTTACATCTTGTGGTTCTCCCTTCTGTAACCGAAGCGGATTGCAATACACTCCAGCATTGCGATATCCCTTCCGTCTAGCACCGAGGCAGGTCAGCCGGAGTCTCAGGTCAGTGCAGTTGCGCGGCGTGATCCGGTCTGATCGTGACCATCTTCCCGCCCACGCCGGTCCGTCAGCCGCGGGGCGCAGGGCACTCTCCGCCGGCTACACGCAGCGCTGCCCATCCGTCAGTGACGTCAGCACGCTCTGTGACGTCACCAGCTCCAGTGACGTCATCTCTAAGCTGTTGCATACCGGCTCGGGTCGTGAGCCTGATTAAGTGGCCCGATTGTGTTCCGGCGCCGGTTCACGGCTGATTTGGCTCCCTCCTCTCCCTCTCCCTCTCTCTCGGGGTCTCGGCTCGTTTCGATCGCCCTGTTTCCGATCACGGTCTAATTGAAGGTCATTCTGTGCCAATCATTCCGCTCGCGGGGCGGCCGGGCTCGGCGAGCCGTGCACATCGCACGGCAGATCTACCTCTCCGGCGCCGGTCACCGGCTAATTACACACTCCATCAGCCCACGTGATTAATCATGTCGCGCCCAATAATTAACGAAATCACTTTCCGATGCAGAACTGCGGGCCACCCGGAAACTTGGACCAACTACATTGATGCATTTGCTTGCAGAGTATGCACGGCAAGATTTAAAATGAAGCATTTTAACCGGTCTACTATACAGCGTCAGTCTCGCGTCAAACGCTAGGCGTTTTGGAATGGGGCTGATACGGCGCCCGATTGACACCAATGGTCACGTCACGACGGCCGTCACGACGTGTCACGTGACCTGGTGCCGCTCCGTCACGTCAGCGGTCCGTGCGGCGTTTCCGCCGCAGGAAGTGACCGGCGCGCGCCGCTTTTTACCCGGCGCCGGTGCGGCATTCGCGGCGCTCTCTCGCCGTCGCCACGTCGTGACTGGAAGCACCGTGACGCGTCACGGTCGCCGCTGCCACCGGTCGTCCGGCGGCGGCGGCGAGTGCCATCCGTGAAAGGGGTCGCTGGATTATAAAGGAGCTAGTGTTTCAAAAACATAACTAAAGGAACTAAAACCCACTTGTAATTATACATACCCTATACTCGGTGAAAACTTATGCATCCGCTTGTCCCAGGCTTGAAACAAAAGTTCATCATAATTGACCCAGCCTCTCCATAAACGGTTTAGTATTTCTCAGTCCTTGATACCGTCTACTGCTCGCGCCCTTCACCTCGCTGCCTCTCCCAGCGCGTCTGCCACCGACGGACGCTGGTGGTAACTGGGCCGCACGTGCCGGCCGCCGGCGTGTCACACGGGGTCACGCGCTCAGCCCGGGGCGACGTGACCTCTGTGCGCGCCGGTGGCTCGTGCGGCTGTTTGCGGCCCGTTTTCGGCCTCACTTTCCCGACAATACCACCGAGCGAGGCCGGCACTCCGCGGCGCACGGCGGATGTAGCCTGGTGCAATGTGGCTCAAGATGTGCCGTGATTGCTGTTTATGGAGCGTTTTCTATCCTCCTTCGCCCCGCAGGGTATCCGTTCTGGTTTGATATTGCCAGTAGAAGACATAGTGGTTAATATGAGTTAGACGTTGTAACAGGGGCGTATTAAAAGGGCATAAATTCGGTGAGCCGGAGCTAGCGAATGCAGCGGTGTCCACCGATGTTTGTTCATAAACCAACGTAACTATTGCTAGCTGTTACAGACATTACTTTGGGCTGGTTTGGTATGATAATTTCCGTCATGAATAAACTGCAATGCTAGCATTTAAAGGATCATTGCAATTTAATACAAATTGCGAATATGGTATGAGGCTCATGCTTACAGAGTAGAGCATGAATAGGTATTGTCTAGGGACCGACATATATTTCCTCAAAGCACGATTTTGCCGTTTATCCATATCTCAGGACCCAGCAACTTGGATATGGTCGGTAATTGCAATGGAGCTAAAATGGTAAGGGTGAAAATTACTGAACCGGGCCTTTGCAGTGCACTGTTCACTGCACTAGGTCAGGGCGATGTTCTTCCTCAGAAATAACCATTCTTTTATTCGTCTTCATGCAGTTCGCACACCGCCATCCGGCGCGGTGGTGGGAGTCTCGCTCTCACCAGTTCTGGGACAGACTTGTCTCACGCTGTTTCGCCATGCAGTGGCACTGCGCACCGTGGCGCCCCGCGCGAGTCTCACCGGCCGAGACAGCAAGAGACAGCGGAGCCACCCGCATCGAATCTCCTCTGACACGACAGGCCGAACATGAACAACGATGTTAAATCAATTGCGGTCTGTGATTGAGCGCGACCGCGGCTACCTTCGATTGATGACGTATTATCAGCTGGAACCGGTTCCAGGCGCGGTTCCATGATAGGTACACACCGCGCGCCGTCGCAATTAGCGGCACCCGGCCGCTGGGTGTGCACTGTCACTGTTCGGGCCACTATCTCCGGCGATTCGGGCGGCGATTGTAACGCCTCCTGACGAGCTGAGACGAGCCGCAGCGGCCGTCACTCGGATCACCGATCGTCGGCGACCGCTGATGAATCGGACAGACGGCGGCCGGCGGCGGGCGGGACTCCCACGCTCATCAGACGACGACCGCAGGGAGCGCGATCGGCATACATCACCTCAGCTGGAGGTAGTTATTGATCGCCGGCCTTTCACCGTTCATTTGGGTATACGACTGATGGTAAATGACCGGCCGGAACGGGAATGGAGCGGGCGAGGCCGATAACTGGCCAGTGGCGGTGGGGCGTTTTTAGGACCGAACTCCGCACGACCTGTGAATATGTGAGTACATTTGGAAATGAGAGTGATCGAACTCTTGGGAACTGTTTGAACGACTGATAAACGTTTGCGCAAATGAGAGAGCTGAACTCGGTTGCAGAAACAGTACCGTGGGTAAAAGGGAATTAACACCTAGCGGGGCCTGCATCTGTGCACGTTTCTGCACCGCGGTGTAGCGACCACCGACCAGCGTTAGGTATTGGCCTAAAATGCTTCAATCTTTATGTGCTCACTCGAAATCTCAGAAAACCAGAAGTGACGGAGAAACGGCGAAAAAAATAGTACCTATCACCGCTGATCATCGACACAACACCGCGAGAACGTTTCAATGTTCGATCTTGAGGCAGTCCCAATTGGACTCAAATCAATCAGTTGACAATTGCCCCCATGCCTATATCACCATGGATGATCTGATCTCACCCCATGCCGTGTGTGTGCAGTTGCCCACTCCCCTAGCGTCTTGTTAGCTCCCATCCCGTTCCGTCCGAATTCAACGCCCGAACAAGACGGTAACCGTGTGTTATCTTTCCGTCCAGGCGTTGATGACTGAAGCCTCGGCCCAGCTGTACGCGGCGACCAATCAGCGGGCTGCATTCGGTGACGTCACGCTGGTACTGCCCGACTCGTGGCCGGACAGCTGCGCTGAAGGGGACCGTCCTCGGGTGACCCCGACCGAGAGCTTCCTGACCTCTGACCTGCGGGTCAGCCTGGCTCACCCCGCGCACGGCTCTGAGCCGTGGACCCACCAGACGGGACAGTGTGGTCAGCCGGGGGCCTTCGTACAAATGGACGCCGCCTTTGTCACATCGGAGGACGAAACTGTCACCGACAGAGGTAAATGGCAATGCTACTTATGATAAATGTAACTCGATATAAATGCTCATAAATGTGGTGGCATTGACTGCTAATGGCCGGCCTTTATAGAAAACGGTTACTTCTGAAGCCGGCAGGCCGTAACCGAGCAATGAGCTACGATTTAACGCTTAGAAGCTTCGACCGCTTCATTTGGCTTAATCTTGCAGAGATGTTCCCCTCTCTCCTACGAGTCTGCTGCACCCGCTGACGTCTCGTTTTGTACTCCTCCCGTCCACAGCGGTTCGAGTGGTGCAGCAGTGGGCCCGCTACCGCTGGGGCGTGTTCGAGGAGACGGGGTTCGCCGGCGACCCTCTGTACCCGTCCTACCATCGTCAGACGGGAGACCTGTGGCAGCCCACAGTCTGCTCCACAGGCTCCGTTCGCGGCACTGTGACTCCGTGAGTACCTACCCATAGAACTGAACTGTGGCAGCCCACAGTCTGCTCCACAGGCCCACAGGCTCCGTCCGCGGCACTGTGACTCCGTGAGTACCACCTGACCTGTGGCAGTCCATAGCATGTTCCACAGGATCTCCAGAGAGCACTGTGCTGTTGGCTGTGTAGCCAATAGCCATCGCCACTTTTCCGTCATCTGACTGATCTTGTGCATACCCGGGCTCAGATAGACATGGTGATATCGTTTTGATGAAAAAGGAGACCCACCCCACTCTTGTGGGATTACCCAGCGATAGTGTTGCGCTATGCTGTCTTTATCTAGTGCAGTGTTCTTGTAATTATGATCCCTTTTGATGAGCGATATCAATCAACGTAAGAACCGGAATATTATATCATTTGTAAGTATCAAATGAGGCAAGGTAACGAGTTCCAGCCCACTAAGTCGAGAACAATGCTCGCCATCCCGCGATGGCTGGCGTCTCGGAGCGCCGCGCCGACCGCGCGCACAGCCGCGGCTCATGTCCGCCGCGCAGTACACCGCGATTAATCATGATTATTGGTGGCCCACACGGCCCCGCCGCTCGGCCCGGCCATGACTGCTGACTCGTGAGACTGGCGCGGCGCCGGCCGACCAGCGGCGCTGAGCCTGCGCTGACGGGGCGTCGGCCGAGCCCCGGCCGCTCGGATCATATGTCGAGCACCTGCTCGCGGGGGCTCAGACACGGCCCCCGCACGGGCGCCCGCTGCAAGACCCCGGACGCTGCGTCATGTCAGACAAGCAGCCGAACCAAACCACCTCCCCTTTGTCTTCATCTGAACTCGACCACAATCATCACCTGATCGGGTTCATTTGCTGACGCGACCACTCATGGGTTTCCACTAAGGACACGCCTATCACCTGGCTGCGGGCACCCCTTCACTAGACAACCCGTCCTCGTATTCCCAGCCCGACTGACCGGCGGCCCTGTCACATTACAGGCCCGGGTGCGACCGGGGCTCTAACACCTGCACGTTCGTGGCGGCCGAGGAGGCCGCTAACGTCACCGGCAGCACGTCGCTGCTGTCGCTGCTGCCGCCCGGACAGGTATGTCACGAACCCGTCACCGCTCCGTGATGTCAGCGCCGCACGGTCACATCACGAGCCGGTCACGAACACTTCACGTGCAGGCACGCCGGCCGTTATGGACGCTACCCTGACAGGTTTCACCGAAAGTTTGAAAAATGAAACACTTGAAACGTTACGCTTGAATAACAATTTACGCTTTTATTCTAACGCACAACGTAACATAAGCGACCAACAGAAAGTCCTTTTTGACATATCATCGTAACAAATCGTACATCATTACGCCACATCAGAGTGGTCGGGGACGCACAGTGATCCACATGCACGCGGTGCGTAAGGCTCGGCGGTGACGGCGCGTCTTTGTCGGGGCTGGGCTGATGGCCGGGGACCTCCTCCGGGCGAGCGACGGTCTGAGTCAGGGCGCCGCAGGCCGGTCGGTGAGCCAAACGGTGAATAATGATGCATACATGCCAATAACGGGTTATTTGGGGTCATTTATTCTGCATGCCTATCGCTCGCAGCTCTGCTACAGGTATGTCCGCCGCTCAGATTGCCATCAAGAGCGTACTACAAAGCAATGCATAAGAAATCAAGGCCAATTCGAACAGACCAGAGCCGCTATAACACAATAACGCATATGATTTGCACCTCTGCGATACTGACATAGCATACATCTATCTAGCCGATATTTGACACCCTATAAGGTTCCCATAATTGGCATAATAGGACAGGCGAGTTACGACATTAGTTCGGTTCCGATCTTTGAACAAACGGACACACCTACTATCGTTATCACGCGTTCGGATTTGCTTCCAGTATTAGTCACTTGACGGGGAGTCAGGAAGTCATGTTTATTTCACAAGGACTGGCGTAAAATATCACACTCAGGCCACCCGCCGATATTGATCGGCTCTGAGGTAAAATGCTGGTGGAACAATGGAGCGTACGCGCACGCCGCCGGGCGCTGCGGGCCGCCGTCGTGTCCCTGGGATCGGCTCCGTGTGTCAACGGCAGAAATCACTCAGCGCCTTCTGGGAACGGCCGGTGCCGAGAGCAGGAAAATTGGCGCAGGGGCAGTTACCCGCGGCGCAACATTTCCTCTTCTGCTCTCCCGCGGCATGATTTTACTGCCCAATCTGTAGCCACTAGCGTCCAGCACCGGCTGGCTTTTGCAGAGCCAAGGCCAGCCGATCGGAGAGCGTGCATGATCTCATTTCGCCGTTTCGGACCGAAGGAGAAAACACCCGGCCAGTGTCACGGGGACGATGGTTAATTGGCCATTATTCAAAAGCGAATATAGTGTTTGTTGATAATGCAATTTCCGCACTGCAAATTGCCCTTTAATTGCAAGCAGCAGCTTGTTGCATTTAATCCAACATTCTTTTCGTATATGAATGTTTGCTGAGACTTGTCACGAACAGAGCAATGCACCTGTATCGTTGATACCACGAACACAACGCTGTCGGCTGCAGCTTCTCCCGGACCTCGCCAGCGACACAAAGATCCCTCCATCCTTCAGCGGAGTTTCGGCGAATCCTGCAGTGTCACGAACACCCGTCATAATTCGTTAGCAGAACCGATGCGGCAATCATCGCCGACCTGTCTCATTACTGTGACCCCCATTTCTCAGAGTTTGACCCTTCCTCTTCCGTTCTACAGCCGGGCCATCTCTGCAACTCCAGTACCCACGACCGGGCGGCGCCCACCCGACACAACCTGCTCTGCGGCGAGCGCTCCGTCTGGGAGGTGATGGAGCAGCACGAGGACTTCCGTCTGGGCTCCAACCCTCCGAGCCACCGACCAGCCGCTCCACCGATCACCGTGCGCACCGCCCGCGCCGCTCCCGACCGGCTGTTCTTCCTGCTGGAGAGCTCAGCGACCATGCGCGTCCGCCACCGCTGGGACTTGGTCAGCAGCTCGGTGCGCAAGTTCGTCAACTGGGACGCTCCGGCCGGCGCCCGGGTGGGCATCGGCCACTTTGGCGGCTCGTACCGGACGGACCGGCCGGTGACGGCGGTGCCCGAGTCGCTGATGGGCCGCGGCGAGCTGGTGAACCTGCCGCCCGTCGCCGATGACGTCCCGGAGGAACAGAAGAGCTGGCGCCAGGCGGTGGACGGTGCGCTCACCGCGCTCGGTGAGGAGGCGGCCGGAGCCATCCTGTTCTGGGTGACCGGCAACGGCAACGACAGCAGCGTGGCGCCATCCAGGGAGGACGTGCACTACATGATCCGGATACTCACCGAGAAACAGGTCAGTCGGTCGCCACAGAACGCCAGTAACATTTACATCTTCATACGCTATATTGTGCAGAAAATGTCACGATCTAGACGATATGTCATCTGTCCCCAAGTAAAATATGTTTGCCAGGATTCGTCGAAACCATGAAACGCCCATCGCCGATGTTGAATGACATCACGCAGCCTCTGACTCCGCGTCCGTTTCCTTCCCGGCAGACTCGTTTGGTGGTGGTGTTCTACCCGCACCCGACGCGCGGCCTCGCTCGGGTGGCCCGCGCCACCGGTGGCGCCGTGCTCTCCGTCTCGGACGTGGCTGCCGGCGCGCTGACCGGCATCGGCGTCTTCCACGAGCTGAGCGAGGCGTACCGGCTGGCGCTGCGCCGGCTCTCGCGGCGCCGCCGGCTGCCCGTGCGAGTCGAGGACAAGGAGTTTGTCGGCGGCGGGCCGCAGGTGCGCGGCAGCTTTCTGCTGGATGACACCGTCGGGGGCAACACCACGCTGGCGGTGATGTACAGCCAGAAGACCGACATCGGCTACGTCAGATTGCAGAGACCCGGGGGAGAGATGGAGCCCGTGTACACGTACACGGATACGACGAACCACCTGCAGTATGCCCGAGTGGAACACGAGGTTAGTAGCCGGCGACGGAATGCTGGATTGTTGTTGTACGTCGTGCACGTGCGCTGGGCACTAGCGGGCACGCTATTTTCGTAGCAGGTGGTCGATTGATTTGCTAGTGCGCGGTAGATCACTGGAGCCTTGAGGAAAAGTGATCTGCGGCATTCCGTGATGCTGATGATTTTTCGGAGGGCTTATCGCTTTCCTCACTCAGAGAGGAGAGGTAGTCATATAGAGCAAACGCAATTCAATGCTATCGCTGAAAGCGGAAAATGTGGTTTATCTCGTGCGTGGAATGCGTATGTTTCAAGGAAACTAGAAATCCTTTCACTGCCTTCCGCGACACAGTGCTGGGCGGGCATTTCGCCAAAACGCTTCAGTGACGTATCATTGGCAGTGGACGTCACAACACAACTCATCAGAAAGTCATTTCCACCAGCGATTCCGAGGGAAGAAAACAAAATAGACAAAACATAAACCAAATCTTATCTATGAGACACATCATCTTGTTGAGGCCGCTGGAAATGTGTCCCATCTCCGAGCGGTTTCAGCCATAAGTCTCTCACTCTCGCAGCTGAACTGAATAACCCAGCACCAATAGCTCCGACTCTTGCCCGTCGTAAGTCCCCACTGTATCAGCCTGTCACCATGCCATCGGCCACCCTGACACAGCGCCCCCCACCGCCCACAGCCCGGTCTCTGGACGTACGAGGTGGACAGCGCAGCGCCCGCCGGCGGCACTGTGGTAGTACAGGTGAACGCCGACCCGGCGCAGAGCCCGCAGGACGAACTGCGACTGGAGGCCTGGACAAACGCCGCCGCCACGGGGGACGTGCTGAACGCTACGCGCACGCCGCTCATTATATACGCGTCGGTGAGCTGCCGGGTGACCCAGTGAGGGGCGGGGTGACAGGGAGATACAAATGACCGTAAAGTGTGATTTGATGCACCAACGAGACGCAATCGTAATAAAATAGAGCAGAAAGAGAGCAAACTAGAGTAACTGATACAGTCACATTTGGGATTAAATGCTCCGCATCCAGGCAGGATGGATCAATATGTCTAACGAATACTTTTTATTATTGATTAATCCTTGTGCCGGCAGCTGATGAAGGGCGACGCGGCCATTCTGAACGCCGAGGTTCACGCCGTGGTGGCGCGGCCGGACGGACAGCGGGTCCGAGTCAAACTGCTCGACAACGGACTGGGAGGTAGGTCTGACTGACACAATATGGTCTTGTCCCTATTCGGAACTACTAGCTCTGAGAAAAGGCAATTGAGAAATGAGTAGAGCTTCCGGAGTGATTTCGCCTGGCCCAAGTGCCAAAGGGACAAAAGCCGCAGAGGCGACATCTACAAACCGTCCGTAGCGACACCCCAAGGGCTAAGACGAGCCCGTCAGCATGGAGACCCCAACCGGCAACCAGAGCCTTGTCGCTGGTCTTCGTACGTTTATAAACAGTGCGTTTATAAACATGACAACTGTACCGTTCTGTTATTTCATTGACCTAACACCTCAAAGACCGAGATCTTCTATTCGAGCCAGACCTCGTTATGAACCCATTCGCTCCCGCTCGGCAGAACCGGACGTTCAGAGCGGAGACGGCGTCTACTCTCGCTACTTCACCGACTTCGGTTCCGTGCCTCGTACCCCGGACCGGCGGCTGACCATCCACGTGGAGGCGGGCGGCTCTCGGGCGCGCGTGGTGACCGGTCGCGACCGGACCGTGCCCTGCTGCGGCTCGGTGGTGCTCGGCGTGCGCACGGCACCCCTGCCGGAGCTGCGGCGCGCCGTGGTCGCCGGCGTGGTGCGGCTGGCGGGCATGCCGCAGTCCGGGGACGACCCGTTCCCACCGGGCCGGATCACAGACCTGCGGGCGGAGGTCAACCCGGAGGAGAGGACGGTCACCCTGCGCTGGACTGCACCCGGTGACGACTTTGACCGGTCCGACGGCAGAGGTGAGTAACGACAGGACAAGCGGAAAATAGCTAGCCAGAGGAGAGGGAGCTAGCCACTGCGCGTGTGTCGCACGTTCACCCTATTTACCTCACTAATTCAGTTCTTGATTGTTTTCATCAGTCAGGTCACATACTTCACCAGACCGTATGCAGAGGCTTACTGGTTCGAACGGTAAATGCCACCCATCAATGATGTTTTCAGAGAGTAAAACCCAGCATTGTTCAGTGAGCATCACCAGTTTCATTGACCTGTCATCTCTTTTTCTCATTTAATACTTCGTGGCAAGAATAACCGAGTTCTCATCTCTTCCCAGTGTTCCGATATGACGCCCGGTACTCCACGGACCGGGACCACCTGCGGCGCGACTTCAGCGGCGGTTCTATGGTGCGCGGCTGGAGCAGCCCGCAGCCGGCCGGCTCCCAGAGCTCGGCCACCGTCCGGCTCGACACCGTCGACGGCGAACTGCTCTTCCTGGCCGTGCGCGGCCGGGACGCCGCCGGCAACCGCGGCGCGCCGTCCAACGTGGTGTCGTTCGTGGTGCCGCCGCCGCCGACCACCCCGCCGCCTCCGGCGCCCACCACGGCCACACCGGCGCCGACGCGCGCCCTGCTGCGCGGTCAGTCGCTGCTGATCGTAGCGGCCAGCACGGCCGGCGCCGCGCTGCTGGTGCTGGTCCTGCTACTGGCCTGCTGCTGCTGCAGGAGGGGCCGGCGGGGCGGCAAGGCCGACCGAGAGACGGGCGGACCGCGGGCGAACGGAGACGCCAGCGGCGCGTACAAAACCTCCATGCCGCCCGTGACTATATCCAGCGAGGTGGACAAGAAGGGGCCGGCCGGAGTGGTGGCGTCGGACGGATCCGTCTCACAGACGCCCGTCATGTGGACGGCCTCGGACATCCTGCAGCAGCCGGACGGCCGGCCGCCGGCGCCCGACAGCGGCTACGGCGGCCTGTCAGCCAGTCGCGCCGGCTCCGGCCGCGCGCGCTACAACAGCTACCAGACGCCGTACGGCGAGGACATGGTCTACGACGGCCGCTCGGTGGCCAGCTCACAGCCGTCCGACTCGTTCCCGTCCATCTCCAGCGAGGCGCGTCACGCCGCCGTCCTGTCGGAGGCCGGCGCCGGATGGCCCAGCGACCGCGACTCGCCGCTGCGGCCCGGCCTGCCCGGAGGGCTCGCGCACTCGAGTGGCGACCTGGCGCCCGGTGAGACGACGCCCACCGAGCTGCCGCCAGGGATGAAGATGCTGCCCACGCACGGCGAGAGGAGCTGCGCGGCGCTCTCTTACGTGCAGGGCCGCAAACGACGTAACATCACCCAGGTGTAGCCGGCAGAGCGGAGGTAGAGGTTGCCGATCAGATGTCAGAGGCTGTGTGGCGTATAATGAGCGCGGCAGCCGGCAGGTCTGCTCTGGACGCCATGCGCGATAAAGAAACGGACTCAAACGAGCCAAAGGTGATACTGCTGGAGTCGTGCGACTCAGGTGTGGTTGCTACGCTGCTAAATGTATAGCTCACACTGGGACAGCTCATCGTGCACAACGTTACCTGCCGTTACTGAGATATACCGATCGTATTTTTGGTCATTTGATAGCACTAGACGCCGTTCTGTGTCCAGTGACGCATGTCGCGCAGGTGTGGCTTATTCGTACTCAGACTTTGGCTAGACTTGCGATTGGCTGTCGCATAGAGCACCCGAGATGTCTGTTTCAGCGCCGCCTGCTACGAGTAGAAGCCCCTTGAGTGAAGATCTCTGGTTCTGGTAACCCTTGCAAACGAACGAAAACGCGAACGCACGAAATATCGATAACCTGTTATG
Organism: Amphibalanus amphitrite; assembly: GCF_019059575.1. Lineage (NCBI taxonomy): Eukaryota > Metazoa > Arthropoda > Thecostraca > Balanomorpha > Balanidae > Amphibalanus > Amphibalanus amphitrite. The sequence goes on along the minus strand of NW_024881525.1, from coordinate 66,054 downwards.
TATTTTCTACTGTTGAATGTCTGATGAGTTGATGATGATGTGAGTGATGAAGTCATGTGTAAATGAGCCTATGCGGGATGGAGAAAGCGGATGGGGTCTAGTCAAGATGCCAATACATCGCTTTCGTACAAAACTGGGAGTTTGTTACGGGGATAAAAGGGGGTGATCGCTCCTGAGGAAAGCTAAATCACAACATAATCGCAAGTCATATGCACCGACGAGTCTCTGGCCATAATTCCTTGTTTCTTTACGAATGTATTTAAGTTACATTTACATTGACCACTCCTTGGGAGCACCTTATCATTTACTATTTAGCCTTAATTGTAAAACTGTAAAACGAGCTTTCTCACACCAACTTGCCCATACGTAAGTCGGCATCATCACAGCAAAACGAAACAACGGAACGATCCCCGCCAATTAGCGATGTATGCTCGCATAAGTTCTAACTACGAGCTGCGTCAAGCTAGCTCGCAATGCCAAATCCGGTAAAAACCAGCAAGCCCCTCGTAAGTTTCTCCCATCCCAAACACCTGTGGATCAGCACTCCGTACCAGGTTTAGTTCTTCAGTTTGACAAACTGCGACTGCACATCATAGATACCCACCGACTCACCGGCCTTTTCGTCGTACTCGACCCACTCCTTCTCCGAGAGGTCGACGTCGGCGAACTTGGTGCCCGACTCTGCGCCGCGGCACGTCCAACCGACGCGAGGCGAGAAATCGGTGAGCTCCACTCCTCGACAGTCAAACTCGACCACCGTCTGGAACTTCTCGCTCTCCGTCAGAGGCTTCACCGAGCCGGGCACGATGTCCACGTGGTTATCGCGGCCACAGAGCTTGCACTTCACGGCCATGTTGGCGTGGCCTCGGCCGCCCTTGACGGGAACTTCCTCCGTGGCGCAGAGGTAGACAAAGTGGTCTGGCTGGTCGCCACAGTGGTTGCAGCGCAGTTTCACGTACCAGCGGAAGTCATCGTCGTCTGGCTGGGGCTGTATATCAGTCACATTCTCCAATGTAGCGCGAAGCTGCAGACCCAGGTGCACCATGATCTTGACGTTGTTATCCTGCCTGATCCTGGGCACAGACACATCCAAGGACCACTATCAGTCAGGGTTACGAGGCATCATAAAACGTGCATAAAACAATACCATTGGGCGATATACTAGAAATACACAGCAAGTTACCGTTTATCAAAATGTCACAGGGTGAGAAAGGGCAGCCTGATATCCTTCAGCTCTCATAAGAAACCCGTTCATTGTCATTTATTCCCATGAAATATTAGCACCTGCCTCGGACTGGACTGAATTAAGCCAGACTGCTAAACTGGCTGAGTTCGGCAAAATCTCGGGCGTGAACGAGGCCTCTGCTAGTCTTACCCCGCGTTCGATGTCTCTCGGACGACGAAGATTCTACGCCGTCCGGCCAATCACGCTCCATAACCGCAGCCAAGCCCCCGCTGACCTTGGACGGGATTGGCCAGACGACGTAGAATCTTCGTCGTCCGAGAGACACCGAACGCGGGGTTATTCAGGCATAGATTTCCAAATATCAGGCGTGCAAAGCTCGGTTTAGGCGTGCAGGCGTGCACTGACAAATCAGGGTGCTCACACTTCACATTGAGAGCTCCCACTCAAAGGGCGGAAACGAGACGAATGCAAAATGTGTGGAAACACCGTCATTTGTGACGCCCACTCCCGGGCTCTGTTCGATCGCTGTTTTTTTATCAGCATGCTATATGGGTAAACCCATATAAGAAAGTTATTCTGGTGCTTCTTGGGCTCTCATTGGTCAAATGAATAAATCACGTGAATTAGACCAATGAGGAGCCAAGAAATAGCGGTATGCTCGCAGCCTGTTGCTAAAAAAAAACTGCGCCCGAACAGAGCCCTACATTCTTCAGAGACTACTGTTCATTGGGGTGATGTATAGACAAATATATATATATATATATATATATATATATATATATATATATATATATATATATATATATTCTTTATATATATGATGATGACCTCAATATATATAATGACCTCAATATATATATATATATATTGAGGTCATTGGGGTGTTAATCAAATGTGTGGCAGTTCTCTAGTGCACACATTACACGAGTGGCACAAACTCCCAGCTGTTTGATCTGATTAGAAGCACACCTTTGCAGAAAAATGAGGGCATTGGTCAAGACAAGAGAAAATCCATGGTACCCGATTTAAAGGGCCTAGACCATCAGTTGACCTTCCAGGTTAGCTGAATGACAATTAAACATCAGGGAAAGCAAGACCTGCTAAAACTCTTTGGAGCAAAATGTTTCATATATAGTTTGGGGTAGGTACAAATTCCGACTTTTGCATTAGTTTTATTTGGCAATGATGCATTTGTGCAATTGGGGTGGGTCTGGTGAGTTTCAGGTAAGGGCAATGACAATGTCAATTGTCAATGTGTCCCACTACCTTTTACCTAGTTGTTCCTGGTCAGCATTTACCACCAATGGTGCCTCCACCAAAGGGTTTTAGGTTCGAAGGTTGGTTCTAAGGTAAGCGGTTCTAAGAATAACTCCCAAATGTTCAATTGAGCAATTACTACCTTGTCAATGTGTCCCACTACCTTTTACCTAGTTGTTCTTGGTCAGCATTTACCACCAATGGTGCCTCCACCAAAGGGTTTTAGGTTCGAAGGTTGGTTCTAAGGTAAGCGGTTCTAAGAATAACTCCCAAATGTTCAATTGAGCAATTACCTTGGTAGCTTTCAGTTCCAAAAACTGCTGTAAGAAGAAGTAAGAAGAAGTAAGAAGAAGTGCAAGATATGATTATGCTATATCTCTAAACATACTGAACCAGTATAACGCCTTTTGGGGCGAGTAACGGAGCGAGCGAGAGGGTGAGCCTTGCACGTGCGATATTTCGAGGGGGTACCTCCAACTGACTTGTGCACGGCACCCTACTAACCGGTCTCTAGCGATGTGCCAAATTTGAGCACAATCGGCCCAGCCGTTCTCGAGATCTGGAAGCGGCACCCTGCACGTGCGCACGTGCAAAATGGGTCCCAACTGACTTGTGCACGGCACCCTACTAACTGGTCCCTAACCGTGTACCAAATTTGAGCGCCATCGGTCCAGCCGTTCTCGAGATCTGGAAACGACCCCTGCACGTGCGCACGTGCAGCGGCACCCCAACTCTGGCACATGGATATGCAGTGCCTAGTGGGTGCCTACCTACATGCCAACTTTTAGCGCAATCGGCCAAGTAGTTACCGAGATATTGCAACAATTGCAAAACTGACACCTCTTCGTTTTGCACGTGGCACGTGCATAAGGGGTCACCCACATGCATCGGGAATAGTCCAATACTTGGTAGAAGGAATGAAGCTACCCTACAAAAATTACCGCATGTAAATCGGTCAAGTGGTTGCTGAGATATAAGCCTCGCAAAAGCGGCCGGCCGGCCGCTCATACTCAGAAATTTCCGTTATTCTACGTAAGACTCCGCTCGCTTCGCTCGCTCCGTAATGACTGATTTTAAATGTGTCTGATGCCTTCCAACCACACAAGCATTCTTATTAGCCAGGCATGCACTCCAATTGAAATGGATGCACCTCAGACGTACAGGTTGAGGTGCTGTACACCTGCCTGCCACACTTTGCAGTCTCAGTCTGGGGAGTAGGCAGTTGGCAGTTGGCTTGGAGTTTGTCTTACAATCAATGCAAATTGCCAATCTCAAACCGCGTTTATTCTATTTTGAGCTGCCCTAATTTTACAAATTAAGTTCAGGGATTCAGATTCGGGGGGACTAGTTGATTACATTGACTTTTGAGTGGAGCGGCTGACTTTACTTTTATTGCCTACCTGAGCCCAAGTCAATCACCTTCTATGCAGCCTATCGATCAAGGCATCAATAGCTGTATTTACTATTTACCAATCCCCCATCCGCCCTACTTACCACTTGTTTACCATCTATCCTTGCTATTACCAGCACTTTGACGACTTTGACACTTGTATGAATTTGAAAAAGAAGCGCAGCTGCTGTCTCTCACTGCCGCTGCCATATCGCTGCCATTTTTTTGTAATTCCCTTCACCTCGACCGACCCTCACCGGTAGACCTGAGCACGCAAATCGTGATGCAAGTGGGGGAGGATATCTTTTCAAATGATGGATTTACTCCCAGTAAACTGAATACTATAATGCTTCTACATTTTACTAACATCGTTTCTTTGATTTTTCCAGCGCATAAGTCACAGCTGATTCCAGCCAAGATCCCAGCGGCCATGGGTGTAGGAGCGCCAAAAATATTGGTGAAGGATGTCACCTGAACCTTCGGAGAGGGTGCAGGACCTTACCGCAGTGGAGGGGGGGGGATTTCGCCAACTCCTGTTTTTTTTTCTCGCAAATGTCTCACGCCATTATCATCTAATTAACGTCAACTTTTCAGTACATGCCTAAAATTGAATTTTTAGGTATCCAAGCATACCTTTGGATACCTACCAAAGGTATCCACCATCCAAGCATACCTTTGGAACCTAAAGGTATGCTCCACTGCATTTTTTCGTGACCAAAGTCTTACAACTTTCCCACGAGTAAAAACAAGCCAATTTATTTCGATATTCACGGGATTTACTGAGACACATTTACACGTTTACCAACTTCAATACAGTTTTCGGCTTTACTGTATGCCTGGCCTATTCAAATACATTAGCCAGAGGGGTGTGGTAATAACTGGTGTAAGCAAATTGACCACGGTCAAAAACGAATTACCAAGTCATCATTTTGGATGGCCTCGTTCAAAAACGGCTAAGAGCTTCGGTCTAGACAATTATTTTATCGTTGGCATAGGTATAGTAAAATACATAAAAAAAACTCGGCCGGTGATAAATTTTCAAGACCTCAGTCCTTACAGATTTTGAACTCGGCCTTCGGCCTCGTTAAAAAATTCAGTAAGGACCTCGGTCTTGTAAATTTATTTACACCGGCCTCGTTCAATATTATATATTACTGTATGCCTGGCCTATTCAAATACATTAGCCTGAGGGGTGTGGTAATAACTGGTGTAAGCAAAGTGACCACGGTCAAAAATGCATTACCAAGTCAACATTTTGGGATGGCCTCGTTCAAAAACCGCTAAGAGCTTCGGTCTAGACAATTGTTTTATCGTTGGCATACAGTAAAATATATTCCTGCCCGGGGCCGGGATGATTCAATAAATGTCACCGAGGTTTTTTAGCGAAAACTCCGAGGGCCGTTAGGCCCGAGGTGATTTTGCTAAAAAAAAGCGAGGTGACATTTATTGAATTCCCGGCCTTAGGGCTGGAAGGTGTTTCCCATACCTGCCAAAAAGCTCACACTACTATATGATAGTGACGTCAGCAGCCGTGTGGTTCAACGTGTTTAACCACACCCCTTGAACCACACGGCTGGTAATATTAAAGCATTGCATTAAACTTTGAACAGTGTGGTACAGTGCACGTGCCGTTTAAATGCCTGGATGTCTCGATTTAACCCTATTCCTGGCGGGCTCCGCCGGGACAAGAAACTGGCGGGGGGGGGCCGATTCGGCCCCCCCCTGAGATCTCGAGAACGAAGCAAGATAGCGACAAGCGGTAAACGGCATCGGATACGCATGGACAAGGTCTACAATTTTTACAAAGGTCATTTTCAGATCAGGTCAAAGATGACGTCACAGGGGTCGAAAAAGTCAAAATGGCGGCGCTAGATATGGAGAGAGTTTTTCTCGAATAACTTTCGAATTAGTCAAGATAGGAACAAACTAAGGGCATCATCGTGATCCTCTCGTCAATCCGCATCGAATGATATATATGTTGACCTCGAAAGGTCAAGGTCAAAGGTTGACCTCAGGTCACGTGACCTCGAGGTCATCATGTATATCATTCGATGCGTCTTGACGAGCTGAACACAATGAGACCATCCACGCGTCTGTATCTTGTTCCTGTACGGAGTTATTGGCCAAAAACCTTTGGTGACCTTTGATGACGTCACATGACCTCACAGCTGCCCAACAGCAAAACAGACCTCAAGGTAGTGAAGGTTGATCGTATATGAAGTCATGTATGGTATATGGGGCCATTCCGACCCGTTTTAGTGGTAAAAACAGGGAGTTGATTTTTCCCCCCATTGACTTACAATGGGGAGGTCGCGAAACTGACCTGACCTTAGGTCACCGATATCAAAATTCCGAGATATACAAATTGCACATACTGGTACCCTAACTAAAGCCTGAAGAGAAGAAATTGATCGGTCAAAAACTCTAGCTCTGGCGTGATTGCAAACTTTTCTGAGGTAGGGTCACCAAACCGCCTCTGGTGACCTGACCTGAGGTCAGATCAACTCAAAATTTTCAGACATGTTGCGTAGAAGCCTTTTAGGAAAAGTCAGAAAATGTGAGCTTCCTAGCTCAACGCGTTTGGGAGAAATAACCAAAAAACCTCAGGGGGGGGCTCCTGAGGCCCCCCGCCAGGAATAGGGTTAATCATGCAATGTAGCAGGTATGGGAAAATACATACCAAACTCGGCCGGTGATAAATTGTCAAGACCTCAGTCCTTACTGATTTTTGAACTCGGCCTTCGGCCTCGTTCAAAAATTCAGTAAGGACCTGGGTCTTGAAAATTTATTTACACCGACCTCGTTCAGTATTTACGAGCGAGCGAGCGCAGCGAGCGAAGCGAAGTCTTTTCAATATAAGGGAAAAATCTCAGTAAGAGCGGCCCGGCCCGGCCCGGCCTGTAACGCTTTTGAGAGGCTTATATCTCAGCAACCGCTGGACCGATTGGCTTGCGGTCTTTTTTGCTGGGTAGCCCCATCCCTTCTACCCCGTAATTGACTACTTTTGATACATCTCAGTGACCGTCGTGGCACGTACCACGTGAAAAGTCAAGGGTGTTCAAGCAGTTTGGCAAAAGTAATGATTTTGAGAGGCCCATATCTCAGCAGCGGCTTGAGCGATTGTCTTGCGGTAATTTCTATAGGGTAGCTGCATCCGTTCTACCAAAGGTCGGATACTCTTGATCTATGTGAGTGACCCCCACTGCACGTGCAAAATACAAAAAGAAGAGGTGCCAAATTTGTTCCCATTTCAGTAACTCGATAATTACTGGGGCGATTTCGCTGAAACTTGGCATACAAGTAAGCACCCACCAGGCAACGCATTCCCATGTGTTGCGGTTAGGGTGCTAACTGCACGTGCGCACGTGCAGGGGGCGTTTCCAGATCTCGAGAACGGCTGGGCCGATTGCGCTCAAATTTGGTACACGGTTGGGGACCGGTTAGTAGGGTGCCGTGCAAAAGTCATTTTGGACCCCGTTTGCACGTGCGCACGTGCAGAATGCCGCTTCCAGATCTCAGGAACGGCTGGGCCGACTTGCGTTCAAATTTGGCACACCGCTAGCGACCGGTTAGAAGGGTGCTTTGCACATGCCCGTTGGAAGTACCCTCTCGCCCTTCCGCACGTGCAGGGCTCACTATCTCGCTCGCTCGTTCTTCGCCCAAAAGGCGTTTTACTGGTATATTACCTATCATTTATTAAATGGCGTGAATTGTGAAAAAGGTGGGCATGACGCTTCATAACTGAAAGGATGGGGTAATTGGGTACCTGTTACCGTTTTAGCCTTTTTGTTCATCCCATTCGGCATTGCTTTTCTTTTCTTTTTAACATTAGATCGACCGTCGAACCCAGTCGTTTCAGCATTGGTGAAGACCCTCACCTGCATTGCTCAAGATTGGTGAAGGATCCTTCACCAATCTAAAACTTTGGTGAAAGGTATCCTTCACCAAAGAGATACGTTGCTACACCTATGCCAGCGGCAACGTGGAATGTGGAGGTCATCGGTCGCTCACATGGCAGGACCACTTTTTGTGTAGAGTCATCACAAAGCCATCACCGTCCTGCGGGCCTCTTTAATCGGCGATCCGGATCGTTCCGCGCCCCATGGTGTTGCTGCTGGTGACGACAACAGTGTAGATCATTTACGATTAACGATCGTGATCGATTTCGGTCGCGTAGCTTCGACTCCGTAACTTTAACAATCGAGAGGCGGTTGTGTTTGTCTCGTGAGGTGCCGCGTTACCGTGTTGTGCGCCAGCCATGAGACGTTTGAGAGCCTGCTTGGCATTGCTGCTTGCATTTTGCAACCAGCCTTCGACCGCTGCTAGATCAAACACCACCCATCACAGGAATACCATGTCAGCGTACTCGCTGACGGTGAAGCTGCGCGAGTCACCGCTGTGGCCAAAGCCGCACTTCCTACGCCATCGGACGTCGGCGGAGCACACACGCTGGGGTCGACCGATCCCTGGTCTGGCCGCCAGGAGCCGGTGCTGCGGCCGCACTAACCCCGTGCCGACCACGCGGGTGGCCGGCGGCGCCCCGGCGGGCCGCCACCAGTTCCCGTGGCTGGCGGCGCTCGTCGAGCCCGGCCACCACCGGCCATTCTGCGGCGGCTCACTCATCAACGACCGCTACGTGCTGACGGCGGCGCACTGCCTGCTCCGCCGGCGGCCGCGCAACCTCCAGGTCGTCCTCGGCAAGCACGAGCTGCGCCGCGACTCGGGCGCCGACGTGCGTCTGAACGCGTCCGCGGTGCGCCGGCACCCGCTGTTCGGGCCGCTCTTCCTCGGCTTCGACGTGGGCCTGGTGCGCCTGGAGACACCGCTCAGCCTGCCGACGCCAGACAACCGCATCGCGCCCGTCTGTCTGCCCGAGCGGGGCCGCTACCGACGGGCCACAGTCACGGCCGCCGGCTGGGGCGCCCAGCGGGTGGGCGGTCCGCGCACTGACCGGCCGCACAGCGTCACCCTGCAGCAGGTGCCGGCGGCGCTCTGCCGCATCCTCAACAGTCCGGTGCCCGTCACGGGCAGCACGGTGTGCGCGGCCGGCAGCGTGTGGTCCGGCGGCCGCGACACGTGCCACGGCGACTCGGGCGGCCCGCTGACGGTCAGTGTGGACGACGAGGGCCGCCAGGCGCTGCTCGGGGTCACCAGCTGGGGACTCGGTTGCGCCCGACCCCTTTCGGCCGGCGTGTACGCCAGGGTGACGGCCGCCCTCGACTGGATCCTCGCCAACACACAGGACGCCAAGTACTGCTAGGGTTAGTAAAATGTCTGTGATACGCCAAAATACAAGGCACGGTGGAGTGTTGCGTCTGAGGTGAACACACACTGAGCTGATGTGATAATGAGTGAATACTCATAGGTAATAACGGCATCGAATTTGCTACAATAATTTAAGGAAATCGCTCCATCACAAATTACATTATCATTTTTCCAAGATCTGCACAGTACCTAACTTCAAAACGTACGATTTAATATAATCATTAGCAGCATTTATTTATTTTAACACATAGGTTGCACATATTCGAAACCGCCGAGAAAAGCAAATACCTATCTGTAAGGCAATGGCAGACATCTGTGTTAATAAACTAGTCAAAGACTTGCACATATCACTGCACAAGGCAAATGTCGCCAGAGGTTGAGTGAACGCAAAGCAAATGAACAACAGTGAATCACCGGATCGCGCAGTTCAACATCGCACCCCACCCTCATCATAGCGTCGCGCCGGCCGCCTTGGCCGCCTGTCGCTTCTTCACGTCCCAGTTATAGACGCGCGCCATGTTCACCTCGACGGTGGTGAACTGGTCACGCAGGAAGTCCAGGTCGTGCTCCACCTGGCCCAGGTTCTTGGAGGCGTTGCTGAGGTTGTCGGAGAGCAGCTTGTTGGCGTCGTCGAGCGAGTACTCGAGCATCACGTTGGCGCCCAGCCAGAGGCAGACGGTCTCCGACGGCGTCGACTCGGCCTTGGCGTACACCTGGTCCGACAGCAGGAAGTGAGACGAAATGACACCCTCCTTGCCCTTCTGCTCCTGCATTTGTTTGACAATCTTCAGTGAGCCCTCAATGTCAGGGATTTGTGACTTCAGCCGCTTCCGCCTCGACATAAGGTTCAGTTCCATAAACTTGTATTTCTGATGCTGCTCCTCAAGTCTCTTGAGGATCATCTCCACTGTGACTTCGGGGCCCTGTTCCTTCATAAAGCTGTCAACATCCTCCAGGAACTGAGCCTCTGGTATACCAGCATATGACTGAGGTTTCTTCTTTTCTTCAGTCATTGTGATAGCCAATAGACTGGTAAACGTTTTAGAGCAGTCTTTTATAGGTATGGCAGAGCAGTCTTTTACAGGTATTCCAAGCTGATATTGAAGCTGAACCTGGAAAAAAGCAGGAAAAAAGAGTGAAATGAGTGTGATGTATGCATTTTTTATCTTAGATCTTCCACTTTTTGCTCAAGTCCAGACACCTGTCAGCTTCTCATTCATCCTAGCTTTCCTCGACTTCTCTAAACTAGTAAGGGAAGTTAACTTTGTAATTCAGGGATGCGGAGCCGGAGCCGGAGTCGGAGCCGGAGCCGCCGGAGCCGGCATATTTTGCCCGGAGCCGGAGCCGGAGCCGTGAAACAATATAGCCCGGAGCCGGAGCCGGAGCCGGAGCCGCCAAAAAAGGGGGCGACTCCGGCTCCTTTTTATTTTTTGAAGAGGAAAAAAATAATTGACCTACGTAGTTCGGTTTGACAGTATAAGGCAGTAAAACATATGGTACTATTGGTCTCAAGATAAGGGCCCAGGCGACCTGTAGTTTTGATGCGGTGAATACCCTCACCCTCGCCACAACTCGAGTGGGGGTGGCGCTGGCTGATAGGAGGGGTGCACTCGGCCCGAGTTATGGCGAGGGTAAGGGTATTCACCGCATCAAAACTACAGGTCGCCTGGGCCCTTATCTTGAGACCAATAGTACGTCATGGGCCATCAAGTGAATGAAAAAGCCGAATATCCCCAGCATCCCACAGTACGCAATCAACTTCCTGTCTGCTCCTCCCCCCCCCCCCCACGTCTACTGCATCCCCAGAACATGAGGACCGGTCATCAGGTGACGGCCATTGTTTTGAAGCCAGTGCAGTGGACTGCGACTCCCAACACCGTCTCTTCCCACCCCACCCTACCCCACCCCCACCCCCAATGCAGCCGAGACGGGTGTCAGCTTACGATGGTTCAGTGAACTCCGATTCGCGGCGACTGCGTTTCCAATGTACTTTCCAATGCTTTCTAGTCCTTTGTTCTGCCAGTTCTCTCCGAGGTGCGTTTGCGCGGGGACGCGGTGAGCCGGTCATGGCAAAGAGTAACGCGGCCGTATAGTCATAACATTTCGCCACGTGCTTATATACCCTGTTCGCTGATTGCATGTGCTGTTGAGAAAAATAGCCTTAGTTGTTAGTTGTTATGCAAATACAGAAGCTACGTGTACCAATCCAATTTTTCTTCCACCCGTATTTAATTGATTGCATAGGAGATGTACTGAGTCGGAGCCGGAGCCGCCGGAGTCGGAGCCGCCGGAGCCGGACCATTTTACTCGGGCCGGAGCCGGAGCCGCCATAACATTTCACCCGGAGCCGGAGCCGGAGCCGGAGCCGGAGCCGGAGCCGGAGCCGTCTGAAATTTCCACGGCTCCGCATCCCTGCTTTGTATCATTTATGACAGTGAATATTTTATCCTAGATATTTTTTTTCTCTTTCAATCTTTCAAGTTGAGTCAAATTCTGAATCTTGATTGGAATATAAATCAAGAACTAGACATTACTACTGGCATTAAAGACAACTTCAAAAATCTTAACAACTTATGAATAACTTTGTATGAATCAAATTAGGAGAATTTTTAACTGAAACAGATTAGATTGATATTGAGATGATTGATGATTTTCTGATAATATTCAAACTGAAATCACATATATTGAATTAAATTACCATTATTGAATATTGAATTAAGAACAAGATAGGCTATCAATATCCTCAATAAAATTACATGCATCCTATGGCTTATATTTTATCAGATATGGCATGAAATTGGTAGGTAGACAAAGAACTTCCACGAATAGGAACTGCACTGATTCAGCTACAATGTCAATGTGGGTCACAAACATTGAGTCAAGGAAATTGTCAGATGTCCTGTTCCTGGAAATGTTGGAGTTATGATTGTCAGGATAATTAGCAGGCATGTATTGGTATAGACTTCAAAGTTCAACGTCAGAGCAGTAAGCACTGAAATTGTTTCTTTTTTATGCAGAAGCTACGTGCTTGTGTGAGATAACATTTGTTGGCACAATTAGTGGTGCACCACGTGAATCCAAGTTGTATATTTAGCAAGTATTATTTTGATTTTTTCATATTTGATTACCCTTATATTATAATATCAACATGTTAAGTAGCAAACATGTGGCAAAAATGCAAAGCTGCTGGCATAACACTAGTTTTCATGCCTAATTAAGCAAACAATAGTTCACAAAATTCCGGAAAATGCACAAGCTGATATTGAGGAATTAACCCCCGACCGCAAGCAAGAAAATCCTGGTCCAACGCAGGCACACAAGCTAGTATAGCACAGCATGGCACACACAATAGTGTATGTTTAAATTAAGTACCTATTAAAAGAGCATGATCTGGCGAAAAATAGCAAAACTGATTAGGTTTGATTAGTTAAGTTGGGATATTGCAATTGGCTTCGTTTTTTGACCACACCAACACTCTTTTCAAACAAGTTTCAATAAACGCCATCAGCTGGCCTTGCAGCACTTGCAATATTGAGACTAATGCTTACCGGTCAAATTTATTTTTCAGTAAGAAACTAGGTAGGTACCGGTACCGCCAGCTACAAGCAATATTATTATTTGCTTATCATCTTATCCTACTTAGGTCTCCAGCAGGTCCAGCACTTATTTTACTTCGCCAGAAACTGCGCATATGCGACAATCTCTACCGCATAATTCAACTATTGACTACTAATTTCTTTTCGCGGGAACTCGCATTGTGCCTAGTTATTTTCAAAATTGTATTAAGTGATAAATTCATTCGTGTACGTTCACACACTCATAGCGAAAACAACATAATCGCAAAAAATATCCTGTATGAATAGCTAGCACCTTGGCCATTGCTAAAAATCACCAAACCGAAAGCATAATAGCCATGGTGTGTCGGCAGTGGAAATAGCCGCATGGCTTTATTAGTCATCTAGCCTTGTCAATAGATGGCAGTACCGCAATACGGGCAGCGGACCGTGCAATTGACGTCAAATTTTCGTTACCTGCTAAGAATTGAATGGCGGATCTTGTCATGCAAGAATCAAGTAAATCGGTCCACAACTTTTCTAACAACAGGGGTATAAAGTCAAACACCCTGCCAGAGCGGTGGCGCGGCGGCCGTTACGCGCCGCTTGGGAGACGGCCGGCGATCCACTGCCAGATGTGACGCTTTTTCGATGACTCAGACTCAGGATTCTGAATCAGACTCCGGCTTTCGACTCCAACTCCAGCTCAGACTTCGGGCATTCCTGTTCAAGCTAGAAAAACTATGATATGACTAGATACTGACACTCTTTGTCATGCCTGAGCATAGGTGTAGCAACGTATCTCTTTGGTGAAGGATACCTTTCACCAAAGTTTCAGATTGGTGAAGGATCCTTCACCAATCTTGGACAATGCAAGGGAGGGTCTTCACCTACCTATGCTTAGAACTACTGGATTCGACGGTTGATCAAATGTCTGTTTTTTAAAGGAAAAGGGCCACCTTTAACATGGGGTTTGAAACTGAGATGGCCATCTTGTAGCCCGTGTCCGAAAACCCCGAGAGTGTCTCACCTTACGGCCGATTTCGGCCTCCATTTGTAGGTATCGGCAATTTTAAAAGAAAATATGCCAGGAATGCGTCCTTATCCCAGGAATGCGTTCTTATCCTGTAATACAGCCACCCGCGGCGAGGCTTTGGTTTTTAACCAATCAGCTCCAATCAGCTCAGCTTTAACCAATCAGCTAATCTGACACAAGCCGACGAGACTGTCTTCTGAAGGCTGATTGGCTTGAGTGTGATGTCATCGCTATGACATCATACAGAAGGTGCGGTAGAGAGCACAACTACATAGTACCAATATGTTAAATAGTTTGACATACTTTTTTTGCGAATTATGCACTTCTGGCACCAGATTTAAAAAGAACATGAAAAATAATAATGTCAAAATGAAAAGCAACGATATCTTCATATTTCACGAAGGTGGCACTTTTCCTTTAACCCGCGCCCGGCTGGGGGTCCTGGATTTCCACGCCCTGCTGGGGGGGGGTGTTTGAACACCCCCCCCCCTTCTAACTCGGCTCCTGGGCCACGTAGCGATACGCAGAAGGCGGCGTTCGAAAGAGCGCCAACAATAATGACGAAACCACTTCGGTCACTTTTTTGGTCAGGTCAAAGGTCAGGTCACCAGATGTCATTGAAGGCAAAATTTCGCCGATTTCCAGGTCGAATGTCGACAATTTCCAAGAAGCCAACGCATAGCTCGGGAACCAATAGAGCTACAGCGCCACGGAAAAGCGCATTCGATAGCCCTATTAACGCCCTTTCTGAGTGATTCTCTCAGATTTGACCTAACGTCAACGGTTTTGCCTGCAGGGGGCAAAACTGCAAAAATAGCCGATTTTTTTCGGAAACAGTTTTCTGCAATAACTTTTGACTCAAGCCTCGTACGAGCTTACTTTTACCGGCATCGAGTTCCTCTCGTCAAGACGCATCGAATGAACTATAACTTGACCTTGAAAGGTCAACTTGAAAATTCGACCTGAGGTCAAGGTCATGACCTGACCGGACATTGTCATGTTGCATATTAGTGGATCTGTATCGTCGAGCTGAACATATATAAGGCGTTTTCATCGCTCTAGCATGCCTCTTTCAAAAGTTAGTCGCAAAAAAAACTGTTAGATAGGGTAAGGTGCCTAATTAGCGACCCCCTTAATTTGAACTGTCATTGCTCACGCTCTGTGGGTGCCACTGTGTGACTGGCTTGATTTTCGGAGAGATCGTTCATTTTTCTATTAAAATATAGTCATTTTCTGTCCCAATATTTACTAACTTATTTGTAATGAGCATTTTGGCAAACCATTGCAAAAAACGCTAATAGGGAACTCTTCCCGATTAGCGACCGGGGAGGGTCGCTAATCTATGGGTTTCCCCATATTAAAAATGGCAAAAAATGCGACGCCTGAAAAGATGAAATATGATCTCAAAAGGTAACCTATACGCAAAGCACTCAATAACTCGAACAGGAACGTTTATCCAACACATTTACGTAAGTAAAAACTGATCACGTGATCCACCGAAGGCGAAAAGAAGGCGGAAACCCAAATTTTGCAGGCTATCTTGTATGATATTCGAGGTCCGCGCTGAATTCGGCACCCCTGCAGTCGGTGACGACATTTGGCATCCCCTGCCACACATTGCAAGCTTCAGCAACACCTCGTTTTCATTTCTCTCTTTTCCCCTTTCTTTCCCTTCTTGAGCTATTTGCGACCATGCCAGGCGCAAATAGGAAATATGAGTTGCGACATATTTTTAACCGCCATGCTGTGCACAGTTGAGCGATTCACTATGGGAAAACGGTAATCAATCAAAAAAGGAATGTCGATTCAGAACAAAAAAGGTGCATCATCCTAATGTGCATCGCTTTTCATCAGAGAGGGCCCAAACACACACATTTTGGATAAGAAACTCGCCATTTTTACTTAAACTCACCTGAAACGTCCCACCAGAAACATCGACGACCGGAAAATAATTTAATTTGATAACAAAGTATGGCTGACCTTTTGACGATGCTTTATCCCGTTTTCTCCTGCCAGTTTTTCTGTAGGGAGGTGGGTCGCAAATCGGAAAGGGTCGCTAATTAGGCACCGTACCCTACCATTCGTGACCTGAGATGACCCTAGGGGCATAAACAGGGGTCACGGGTGCCATTTTCATGTTCAGTGTGTCAAAGTTACTTGTAATTTAGTGTTTGAGAGTGTTTAGAATGACTTTCGTCCGAAAAAGACGGTTTTGAATTTTCTCCCATTGACTTATAATACCTAGAGAGGTCGCAAAATTGACCCGACCTAAGGTCACCGATATGAAAATTCCGAATTTTGTACATACTGTTGCACTTATCAATTGCTGAAAGCTTCAAAGCGATCCGTCACTTGGTGTAGCTATGGCATACATTGAAACATTTTATGATGTGTTTATGAGGTGAGGTCACTTGTAGCGACCTGGTGACCTGACCTTGAAGGACCCTGGTCTGAAATTTTCACAAAATGCATAAAATTGATAGATGATATGGTGCCGCCGTTTGTCAGATATCCGCGAAAAACCGCAGGGGGGGGGAGGGTGTTCAAACCCCCCCCCCCCTCCCAGCAGGGCGCAGGTTAACACACTTTGACCATTTGCCCCAGTAGTCAAAATTCCTTAGCCGAGGCCCTGATTTACATCTTGCTGTCATGGCAAGATGCACAATTCAGTTTTAGGCAGGCATTGAAAATTTGACGTTAATGGGATGATACGGGCGTAAGATATCTGCGAAAAACAAGGGGTTGGCGAAATTCGCCCCCCCCCCCCCCGCTTGCACTGTGCGTGTTGGTTGGCACGGTCTTGTCCCTTTTCATAAGGTTCAGGTGGCATCCTTCACCAATATTTTTGGCGCTCCTACACCCATGTGCCTGAGCATTTTTACTAGCACTTTCCAAAGATAGCCATGGCATTGATGTGAAGCTCTGGAATGCGTGTTAAGTGTTTACAGGTCCTCTACAGGATGCGAGAGCTCCACGAGTGACAGCGTCAGTTAAGGGCGGCAGCTCGCTATAAAAGTCGCGGAGGCCGGCTAGCAGAAGTCCTAAATTTATGGGGAAATTGGGTTCCATGTTACACACCTAACATTCATTTCAGAGGCTTCTCTTTCGGTGAGAGGTCAGTCCCAGTCTCAACAACGGCCTCGGGGCCTCATGATACCGTGAGAAAACCTCCAAACTCCAAACGGTCTCAGAGGGCTCAAAAGGTTTCGGTGCTCACCTCACCTACATACTCGTATATAGGGTTCCGAGTGCTCATAGTCAGTGGGTCCACGGACCACGGAATAGGGTTGGGACCTATCTGCATGCTCTGTATGTTTTGGTAAAATAAAAAAGCTCAGAATTTTTAATGATTTAATTTAAAATCACTTTGTTAAAAAAATGCCTAGTTAGTTCAGAAATTAATTATCTGTGGCTGAAAACAACTTGCTTCTGATTGGTCGGGCTAATCATGACGTCACATGTAGGTATATAACTGTCTGTATATTTGGCGCAGTTGAGACATACATTTTCTATGTATTTTCCTATGGTAAATCGGAGTGATTGGTCGTGTTTTCAGTGTCTCTTTATTTTGCGCTGGTATTGCGTGGCTAAGAAGTTTTATCAAGAATGGCATATACTAAAATGTTCCTTTAATAATGGAGCTTCAATATCTGTGAGTTTTATTGGCAAGCGAAAACTGATTTCGCTGTTATTTTATCTGGAAATTACTCATTTTTTAGGTCAATATTCAAAATATTTTACGGGAACAAGTTGGCACTTTTCTTGATTTTTGCACTCAAATCGCGTGCGATTCAACTGTATTGGAACTTGCAAAGAAGCTTGGTGATTAATTAACTGTGTTGTTATGGCACTGTTTGCAAAGCATGGATAATGAAACTCTGCCAAAGACTTAGCTACATAGCAATGCCTCAAGTAATACGCAGGAGGAACAGAATTCAGAGTCCGATCGAGAAGAATCGGTGCAAATGCTACGAAGACCAGGCAGCTCTGATACAATAGCTAGTCGTCTCACTACTCTCACTCCATTAGACCAGCTGATTCCTGACAGCACCGACTCGGATGCAAAGATGGAGCTCATCTTCCAAGCCAGAAACCAGTTCTTTGATGGAAGATGTGATGCTGCCTCTGTCTCTGCTTTGTTGGCCACTTTGGACGGGGCGGAGCTCCGCTCCTTGCGTGAGCGGTTATTCGCCTGTCATCCTATGTATCCTATGTATCCTATGTACATGTTTGTATGTCCTATGTATGTTTGTTTTAAAAACGTTGCAGCGGCGCTGGGAACTGCAGTCTTAGATCTGGGTATGTTTGGCATCTGCAACTCTTCATATACACATTAACCCTATTTCGGACGGGGAGACCTTTCAGGATTTTCTTGTACAATTGCCAAACGCCGCGAGACATTCAGCTCATATTTGGTGACTTTTCCTAAATGCTCATTGCGCACATCTCAGCAAAAAAAAAAAAAAAAAAAATGCCGGGTCAGGTCAGGTCAGGTAACCAGAGCGGGTTTGTTGACCCCACCTCAGAAAAGTTTGCAAACACGTCAGAGCTTGAGTTTTTCACGAAGTTATTTCCTCTCATCAAGTCTTCAAAACAGTACCTACCTGCAGTATGTGTCGTTTGTATATCTCAGAATTTTTGATCTGTGACCTGAGGTTAGGTCAGAGTCGTGACCTTTACATTGCAAGCCTATGGAAAAGTATTGAAATGCGACCTGCACCTCGAGTAAACGAGTCAAAACCACCCAATTCTTTAAGAATTATGACAAATTATCTTATCTGTAATGATCCAGGTGCCATTTACTGACAGGGACACCGGAGAGGGTTATCTGAGCCGAGATCATGTGAGGTGATATCTACCATACATCAATGCTCACAATAGGTACTTACAATATTGACAATGCATTTGCTTACAACACTTACAATACTTACGATGAGACCAGCAAGCACTCTGCCGTTACAGATCTAACTTCTGCTTCGAAAAACGACGTTACACACATTCGCTGCCAGCATAACATGTATTGTTTGACAGTAACAAAATACAATTGACATCTGAACCCCAAACGGACCGCCATCCACTCAAATTTTATAACCCTGACCGGTCAGGGGGCGAATGGAGGTCATTTCCTGGGCATTACACTCAGCCCTTGCACAAAATATCTCACCTCACAGTGATCATTACAACAATAGCACCGACTTGATAGTGGATTTCAAAGTACTTGCATCAGCTCTTCCTGCTATTGCAGACGATCATCTCCTCAGGGTAATGTTGTTCGGGACATGAACGAAGATCGTTTTCGGAGTTTCATAAGTGCTACTGCAACAGCCTGGCACAAAACAGGACTTGTACGCTCTTCTCTGCACTTTGCCCTTCAGTATATCACAAAAGAATTGTTTAGAATCCATCTTAAGCTTCTTTCACAGTCTCCCTTGCCACCGTAGGGCGTAGATAGATTGCTGTTGCTGGTAAGTTAAGGCACGGTAGATAGAAATTACCTCGGTTCTCAACGCCTTAAGTTATTTTCATAAAAAGAACAAATAAATGATCAATAAGATGACAGGAATGTAAACATTTTAATCGTAAAGTAGTCCAAATATTGGAATGAGCTTTTGCTTTTCAGCATCCTCCGATTCATCATCTTTATCATTTGAAAATTCGAGGTACATAAAATGTTTATCACGCGCTCATGTTAAGTGGGAATATAGTACACGGCAGACACATCAATTTTTGACACTGAACATTTCATCCGTAAATGTTTTAGCATAATTTAAAGTTAAAAACAGCGCGAATGGCAGAGTGAAGCAAACAACATCTTTCACCCATTGATATAGCATGTAAACTGTGGTGCGCCAGATGCGCCATTATTTGTCAACCGCAGAAGGTGACATGTGACGTAACAGCATCAAGAGCATCTTTTTTCAAGAACTTTTCAAAACAAGTTTCCTATCTTTCTTCCCCCATTTCTCTCAGCTTATTGATTTTATGAGGCAATGGTATGCACCATAAATTCTGTGAAAATAGTTTGATCATTTTCATGCATTCTTAAAAAATCGAGTTCCCAACCCCATTGTAGTGAGTGCGACCCTCCGCAAAAACTCCACATTTCATCCGAGCTGTACCGGACCGGCCACGCTAATTAATCAATACCAATCAATATGCACCGTATAACACGACCCGTCGAAAATGGGGTAAAACTTGATCCGACTATAGAGCTTTAACGGACATGACTTAGGCCAAAGTCTAATTTTCCAACTCCCGTGTAGGAGACAGTCAAGTCAATAGGATTTTGACGACTCAAATTTCGGTCAGAATTGTTGACTCTGGTAGACTCGAAGTCTCGCACCAACTCCGCTCCGCTTCGTACCAATTTCGGTCAGAATTGTTGACTCTGGCAGACTCGAAGTCTCGCACCAACTCCGCTTCGTACCTTGCTAACAAGTTGTATATTTGGTGTCAGGTATCGGAAATGCAGCATCCCTCAGCCGAAGAGCACGTTTTTCACCTTGCATATTATCATATCGCACTTCCAATTCAGACACGACACAACACAGAAACTTGACAGAAACCCGAAACCTTCCGAAATGTTGTAGGAAGACATCTCCGAATAGGGTACTCCGGAATTGGGCTGGGTGGGCAAAGTAAAAATCGGGAAAGTCACTCTTCAAAGATTTGTCACCATCCAATAGCTAAAGAGTAAAATTTAGAAGCCGAAGGAAACGCCATAATGAAGAAAACAGACATTATGAACAGAAACTTGGAAGACTATTTCAAAATCCAGTTCGAAAATAAGATCGCAGTGCGACCACGCCGTGAAGATTGTCACCTAGCAGCTGCCACGAAGATATTGGCCAAAAGAAATGAAGTCGAGGAAACTGATAAGGAATTGGAAATGCGCAAAGAATGGTTTAAAGAAAAGATGAAAGAAATCAGGGCTGGCAGAGAGGCCCTTGCAGATCGTGAAAACGCCTTGAAACAAGAGATGCTCAGGTACGAAAAGTTCTTTCGAGAGAACACTTTAAAGCGACACAGAGGGGAGAGAAAATCAATGGAAGAGCGCGAATACCAAGCCAAGAAGGACTCTGAGATCGCCGCGTTAAAGGAAGAACTGAAGGAGTTAGAGGAAAGAAAAGATGAAATGCAAAAAGCTGTAAACAGCAACTCTAAATTCCGCGACTTTCTTCTGAAGGCGACCGCCTACAATCCAGACTACGAAGAGATTAACGACCTGCTGAGCCGATGCGACGTGTTGTGGGCGACGCAGAAGGAGCTGTTGGACCGGGAGCAGCACGACGCGCAGATACTCGACCAGGAAACGCTCAGTCTGATCGCCTCCTCCGAACACCTCAGCACCAACGTGCTGCGCCTCAACAACCTCATCTCTGAGCTCCACCTGCGCTACGAGCGCGCGCAGAACAACGTAGCCGCGTGGGAGAACAGCTGGACGCGCATTAAGAACACGGCCGCCAAGCAGACGCTGCAGCTGGGCCAGGTGAAGATGGCCATCCACAACCTGTACCAGCTGTGCCAGAGGTACCACAGGGAGCGCGCTCTCGAGCACGAGGAGGTGATCGAGTACACTGAGCCCGGCGACCAGATGAACACGGTGGCCGAGCTGATGCAGGACATCGGTGCCGTATACAAGGAGTGCTGCCGACGCGCCCGACAGGCGGCCGCCAAGGCGTCGGCGCACGAGACCCCGCCGCTCTCTGACTGACAGCGCTGCAACGACTGGCGTGGGAGAGGCTGTCCTTGCGTCTCTGTCCGGTGTGGCTGGCGAGCTTCAGTCATGTGTGTAACCAGCCGCCCATACTCAACGGTCAATACACTCGAACCGAAATATGAAGCAGCACTGTACCCGGGTTTCTTTTCTTACGCATTTTATCCCTAGATTTTACGTCAATTAAATAAAGGAGTGACCAACTTTAAAGGCACACGCAAACAAAGTCTGCTTTGTAATTCAACAACGAGTTTTAAGAGCACACACACATCAATAGCAACGAAGCTATGCATGATATCTTCGTTTCATTTCATCATCTATGTGATGGCAGCTCGCCCTGACATCGCATCACCGCGCACATACCAGCAATCCGATGAGGCGCTCCGCATGACGGCGTCACCTTCGCGGCAGCTCGATGACACTGTCTCGCGCCGTCCGGCGGATCTGGGGCTCCACGTCTCGCAGCAGCCTCTCCAGAAACCGCTCGTGCTGCCGCCGGCGTGCCGACGTCCGCCGATCTCTGCGGCCATGAGAGCGCCGCCGGCGGCTGGCGGTGGCACCGTACCCCTCCCACGGGTTACGGTAGTGCCCGGCCGCGGCGGCTCCACTCTGACTGGCCCATGGGGAGTTATAATATCCGTACACCGGCCAGCCGGCGGAGGCCACATCCGCAGCCCTCCTCCTCAGGAATGAGTTGTAATCACTCTCCGCTGGGGGCACGCCGTACTTGGCTGATACAATCCCTCCGTATCTGGCCGATACGCGGTTCATATCAATCACTGAGCCGTAATCGCCTGGGTCGGGAGGCGAGAGGTCCTCGGTGGGCGCCGCACCGCTGTCGTCGGCCCACAGGTCGGCTCCAGTGTCCTCCCTGGGTGAAGGGACGGCGTAGTTGGCGGAGACCATGCTGTGGTAGCCGGCAGACCGGGAGGCCCCGGGCGGCGGTGTATCGTCAACGTCTCGCCGCTGTGGGACCGTGTCGGCCGGCTGTCCCGACCGCTGCAGCAGGGCCTCGATCCGGGAGACGGCCGGGCCGGCCACCTCGGCTGCCGTCGGCAACGGGTGCTCGCACAGCTGTCGGAACACAGAGGATGTCAGAGCTACCGGCAGTGGATGCTCGCAGTGAACACGCGTAGCGACACAGCAGTGTTAGAGCTGCCGGCAGTGGATGCACACAGTCTATTTGAGTGGTAGCTGAACACAGGGCGGAGCCAGCATGGTCAGTATCCTAGAGTCCGGGCAGCAATGATAATATTCAGAGTGATCGACAGACAGTGACTGTATAAATTATAATGCAGACTACACTATGACACGCTCTACGTTTTTTATGGATGCTCATCGTAATTCCTCTGACAAATGCCACGATGTGAGCAGTGAGCAAGTCCAACGTTGCATCCTCAATCACAGTACCCGCGTTTATTCAGTACTTAAGGACGCTCGCGACCACTCGGTACTCACGTCTCCAGAGCTGCGCTCGCTGCAGACGCACACGAAGCCGCCCTCCTCCTGATGACAGGTGCCTCCGTTCTGACACGGGTTACCCTCCGAGCAGTTGGTGATTCGGATACAGCGCGGATCAGACTCTGCCGAAAAGACCAGCGGTGGGGTCTTGTAAACGGGTGATGGTAAGCCAACACTCGACGAGGGACAGAATGACACCAGACAGACACTCAGCATTTTCAAACCTTGTAGATTTTCATGAAGTTTAGCACCCTACCCTCCTGATGCCAGTCTTCCCTACCATGCGACAACCCCAGGGTAGACAGATAAGACACCCCTTCCCCTGCTTCGACTCAACGCCACTCACCCGACCGCCGCGCCCAGCCGAGCCGCCGGTGGCAGTCGCACGTAAAGCCGGCCAGCCGGTTCCGCTCGTCACGCCGGCAGCGGAACATGGAGCCGCAGTCGAGCAGGCCGGCCGAGCACGGGTCGCGCCGCTCGTGGCAGAAGTCGCCGCCCCAGGCCGGCTGGCAGGCGCAGAAGAACACCGGCGCGCCGCCCTCGTCCTGAGCGACCGGAGATAGAGGCCAGCAGTCGGCGACAGGAGGGACAGATGTCAGACGGCTGGGGAGGGGCTGGTGAGGCCGCGTGATAATTTGAACACGGAAAAGAACAGCTAGGAAATCTGGCTGCGCCCAATGTATTTAAACTGACGTTCATGATGAACACATCATGAAACCGACGTAAAAATGGGAAGCACTTTGCAAACTGCTAACTTTTCAACAAATTCATATACGATGCAAACATGAATATTGTGAGCACTACAGCAGACAAATTACAGCTGAAAACGGCGCTACTTACCCTGGACATGCATTCCCCTCCATGCTTGCACATTGTTACGCCATCCACCTTGCACATCCCGGGATCTTTGACAGATATCTCAACTGTTGTAGCTCGCTTGGGTAGATCATCAACTGTTGCTAACAGTTCATTTTGTCTTTCTTGAGTAGCCTCATGGGAAGTCATCACATCGTCTTCTCTTGATTGCCGTTTCGCATCAAGCATGCCGTTCTGCTGTATTAACGCATTTCTTTCGGCCTTTCGCAATTCCTTACGCAGATAACGTTTCATTTTATGTTGCTTTGCCTTCCTACGCTCCAGTTTCATTGCTTCACGGAGGGATATTTTCCGATTGCTCCGTTTTGTTCGTATCATTACATTGTCGTCAGTCGTCTTCGTTATATTGTGGTCACTAAACATCTGATTTTTAGACGGAAAATTCAATTCAAAATTTTCGGAATGCACGGCCACACTCCTAGACTGCTCGTGCAAAGACGCAGCACTGGCGACCAAAAGCACAAATATCACATATCGCATGACCCAGAAACATCATGCAAAGTGCCAAGCGAAATGTTCGAAAATAATCATTCTGGGAGCATAACTAGCCATGCTTGCCGGCTTGCCAAGCTCGTATGCACTAACATTTTGGAATTTTGCGTGTACATATACAATACACCGTTACAGTCGTTGTCGTTCTCTTTTGAACATTGATATCTTCTAGCACCGATAGGTATGCAATTGATGTCATTGATGTTACATTTGCAGAGAAGATCCCGCTCTGGGGTGGACGTCTGATTGATTTTAACAATATGCATTCACGTGCTTCCCTGCATATATGACCCCGCTTGTAAATGTTGACTGACGTGGCAAAGCATATTCGAACGAAAACAAGTCACTTGGTTTTATTCCAGGTCGAATACGGCCGTATACGGAAACATTTATACGGCTTTCTGTAAATAACACCGATATTCACATGCATGGAAAGTGGCATTCACAAAAAAATCCATGCAACTATAAAACGTCCAGTATGAATTCGCCGCTTAACAAAACAAGCTGCAATGTAGCCCCGGTGAAAATATTCCCTTTACAAACATCCACGTTTTAAGATGTATTTGAATCAATACAACCGAGAAGGCAAGCGACGTCGAATATGAAAATGAATATCTAAGTTAAAACTGGTCAGTAACAATATCAATCCGTCCAAGAGCAAGCTGCAACACAAAGGTTTCGCTAGAGCCGTCGCTGTCCCCTGGCCAGTATCATGCCATAAGCGCCGCGGCTCACATCATTTCTGCGTCGCCTGAGAAGACCGTCCCGCCTTGAGCAACCGACCCGCATTCGCCTGTCCGGCCGACCATCCCCGGCGATCGCTACCGCGGCCGGCAGGCAGTGTCCGTATCACAGGCGGCGTCACCGACCACTAGCCCAGGGCGGGGCGACAGGCAACTGACCGCAGCACACACACAAACACACGCGCAGACGCACAGCGGCGCCTCGCTACAGCCGGCTCCCACCGACAGTAAGTAGTTAGTATCGTAGGTTAATCTGAAAGGTGGTGGAGACCTAATAGTAGGTGTGCCTTGCTAAGGCAGATAATATAGTCTGATGAGAAATACGGAAATATACAACAAAGCAATCAGACTACTACAGCACAAAACTGTAAGCCACACAGGACATATCTAATGACGTAAGAATAGCGTTGAACGCGTTTCAATTTTTCGAGACAATCATTAATCTAATTACCAGAGCGACTTCATAAAATAAAGGCTGTATACCTATATTAGGTGCACAGAAATCGGGAAAAAAGCCCACACATGATAGTATAAGATATCTGCACATCATTTGTAAGTAAGGCTGCCGCCACAGCCAGTCGCACTCAGATCAGTCACCAGGCGGCCCCTATTGGCTGAGCCCCTCCTGCCAGTATAGCCGCCGCGTAACACTGCACCCCGTCGGCAGACGCATCACAACATCACAGGCACGTGAATGCCACACCAAAAACGCAAGGTGTCAAAACAAAACTACCGGCACGTTCCGGACTGCGCAGCCAGTGAACCCGATTCCTGCCTTGAAAACAGCTCGCGATTAGACTAACGCGCTTCCGGCAGTCGTCAGTGGTACCTACCTAGTTGCGGTGGCATCAAAAGTTGGCTCGCGCTTGGCTGAGCCCTTCAGCCGACTGCCAGTGTTTCAGAAGAGACGTTTAACGTTTCAGGAGAGACGTAGATAATGTCCAAAACTAAGCATTGTAGCGAGATACGCAAAGAACGTTGGAAAGGTCTAACCGAGATACACAAAAAAACACTCATAAAAGATGACTTTTGAGAACACGCACTGGCAGATCCAAAGAACGGACACTGTGGGCATATGGATATCCCCATTGTCCGATATGAATGAAAATTTGCAGCTTTCTCATATGGAAACGATTTTTTTTTACAATTGGGGCTGTCGCGATCGCAGTGTTGAATATACCATTAAATTTGACCAGTTGCCGATTAAAAAAGTGAAGACATTTCAGAAGATGTTTCAGACTTGATGCAAAGTCTACATCGGAGGACAAAAATAATAAATTTTAGCAAACGGACAGCTATGTTAGAATCAGTAATAACTTGGAAAAATTTAGACAAAACCAAGCAAAAAACATCCATAACAATGCGAAATTAATGTAGAAATTACGCGAAGATTCAGTTTAATAGCTGATGTAGAAGTTACAGGAAGGTTCACGTTCATCGCTCCATTCTAGAGTTATGACGAATTATCTGTAGGGGAGGCCAATCACCCTCATTTACTGGAGAAGTGGGGGAGGGGGATAATATAACTAATGCACCGATGCCGGTCTGTGACCACCCTTTTATCTGAAATTCAGGAGTGGGTGTCACGCTTGCAGTATTTCCCTAGGCGGGGCGTGGAGACTTACCACGCGCCCGGCCGCCCACCTCACTCCCTGAACACCAGTGTCTGCGAGGCGACGGCTGGTCCGACGAGCCGCAGGTACTGGCCCATCTCCTGCTGGTCGCTGGCGCCGCGCAGCTGCTGGTAGCGCCGGTAGCGCATCGGCTGTCCGTCGTACAGCACCAGCGCCGCGCTCAGGTCGGGCGCCGGCAGCGGCGGCCCGGCCGGCGCGAACCGAGCGTACTTATGTTTGTCGAGCAGCGGCTCGCAGGCGGACAGCGGGTGCCAGGTGTACGTCTCCGGGCAGAGCAGATCGGACGGGCCGATCCGGCCCTTGTAGCGCATCTTGGGGCACGTGTGAATGTAGTAGCCCATGTAGTAGTAGCGCAGCTCTGGTCGGCTGCGCTGCAGCTGGCGCGTCAGCTCGAGCTCCCTGGTCGGAGATGGCGCGTCACCGGGCGGCAGCGACCGGGCGACGAGGCCAGGCAGGGAAGGAAACAGCAGTGGGAAGAATGGATACAGGTGTGTGTAGCGGGGGGGGGGGAGAGGAGGACATGGAGACAGGGCCACGAGGTGTGGAAGCGATTCGTGGGAAGGGTGATGTTATTTTCGGATGGGAAGGAAGACGGGAGAGATCAATGGGGAGGGAGGCAGGTAAACGGAAATATCGGCATGTGGAAATGCCAACGATGTGGGCAAATTAACAACAGTGAGACAAAACCATCACGGAAATGAAAGAGAAACGAGACAAATACAGAGCGGAACAAGCCAGTAACAACAAAGGCAGACAAATGAATAGAACATGAACAATGAGATAAAAATGGTAAGAAAGTGCCAGGAGTAGAGGCAAAGTGAGCAAGCTAATTCCGGAGAGGATCTCCCGGAGAAATAAATTTATCGTAGGTATGTCCAAAGAGGTACAGGTCTCGCGGGTTTTAGCGGTAGGTTTTGCACCTAGAAAATCTAGTGTACTTCAGGCTATATCTTCGTCGTCTTAAGCTTTTAAGTGTTGACGATGCCATTGACTTGTTGGGTAACAAGCCGGCCATGATCGTGTAAAATGGCTTCATCGTAGATCGATTACTTTCTGAGATATAACCGGAAATGTAAAAGTGCAAAACCTACCGCTTAATCTCGCGAGCCGTACATATTTTGATTGACGAAGAATCATGCTACGTAAGTGATCAGTATCAGCCAATCAAAGGCGTTCTCAGAGTAATAAAATGCAAAAAACGGAGAAAACGTGAAAGAGTGAAGACATTTCCCTAAAATAAAAAGACTTAATCCTAGCAGAGAGCTGTGCTAGGGTCTAATAACCACTAGGTATTATCTGCACGGACCACCCTGTCGCCGTCGCCGGCGTTACCTGAGGCTGCCGTACGTTCCCAGCGAGAGGAAGCCGAAGCGGGGCAGGTAGTAAAAGTACTTGGACGATACGCAGGAGGGCAGCACGTCCAGGACTCCGACGGCGATCAGCTCCCCGTCCAGCCAGTACTGGTGGTGGTAGGCGCCGTACGGTGGTGCCCCCTGTGCCGGCAGACACGGGGTAAGACGGGGTCAGCCGGTCGCCAGCAATACGAAACAGTGACAGAGGAGACTAGCCTCGCACCACCGAGACCAGAAACACGCCTTAACATTTATCGTATAAACACTAACCCTTGTTCAGGCTCAAGGACAGCTCAGACCGTGTTACCGCTCTGGTCTAATATATTAAATGATCATTGCAAATAATCTTCACCCACCGCGATAACAAAGCCCCACCTACTTCGTCCAACCAGCCAGCATGTTATTGAAACGTCCAACCAGTCACCGCAACCTGGAAAGCAGCCACTTAATCACCGTACCTTGAGAGGGGTAGCGCAGAGGAAGCGCTCGAAGGTGCGCATACAGCACTTGTCCTCGGTGTCGCCGTGGACGGCCATCTGGTACTGCTTGTACACCTGGTAGCTGGCCGCCTTGGTGGAGGCGAACTCGCGGTTGGACGGAGCCGTGGACACCAGCCGCAGCTGATGAGACCAGCGGGCACAGAGGTCAGCCAAAGAGGAAGGAAGGAGCATAGAGATCTTATATACATGTATATAAGATTATATACATGTATATAAGATCTCTATGGGAAGGAGGAATAAAAAGACAGACATCTCTTCACTTCTCGCTGGCAACAAGCTGGTCATATGCCTGACGTTCATCAGCTGCAAATTAAGCAAACGAAGAGCGTAACATGACAGATGATTGACTACAGTAATTACGGCAAGTCTCTAGCACCAATAGAAATGTGACGCTGATGATCTACAAGCATCCATATCGATAGCACATTTGAGTAAAGTAAGAGTGCTCACAACAGTCTATCCAGCATTGTGCCATCATAAAACGAGCGCTAGCAAAACATATCCATTCCCTGAAGATATAGGGGAAGTCTGGAAGTCTTCACCCTATGGGAGAAGACTTTCATATTGCGTTTGTTACAATGCCCAATTTTGGTACACGAATGTGCACGAATATGCAAGTCATCCTATGTCGCGGACCGATTCGGAATCTTTCTTCCACGGTCTGGCATTTCGCAGACCAGTCGGTGTCCACCGCGCGACTTTTACGGTTCGTCACGACCGCCACGAATATTTCATGAAAAATGAAAATTTCGTGGCCGTTCGCCGAATTTATAAAAAACGAACATGATCGCCAAACAGTCGCCGAGTCACCGCCGACATGTCGCTGCGTGCGTCGACTTGTTGCCAAGGTATCGCCGACTATTCGCAACAGATTCGCCATTCATTCGCGATGTTCACCGAATCATGGATCAGCTTCGACCCGCGCACGATTAGGGGGGCCCCCACCCGTTTTCTGCAAATCGGGCTCTGTCGGTAAACTGTTCGCCGATTTCCTACACGACGTGATTCGGCGACAGGGTCGTGGCCAAAATTCGGCAGTGTAAACACGGCTACACGCGTCTAGCTGGACGGCGGCTGCGTCTAGCTGGCGACTGGTAACTTTAGACGCGTCTAGCTTGGAAGTCTCCGTCCAACAGTTAGACGCCAAGATAGACGCCAAATTGGACGTCCGCTCACTAGTTAGACGCTGGTTGGACGCTAGTGGAAATCTCCAAGTCCCATAGATAAGCTAATGTCCTCCTACGTTCAGCGCTGAGTCCTCCCACCTCCAGCGTGTGTTTGGCGTCCTCGGGCGGTTTGAGTAGCTCCTCCAGCGGGATGGGCGCACCGCCGCCGCCGCCGCCCCCGCACCCACCGGCGGCCGGCAGCGGCGCGTCACCGTGCTTCTTCCGCCAGCGCTCCCGGCGCAAGGCCTTCTGCTTCTTACAGGGCGGTCGGGATGGATCCATGCCCTCACCTGTCGCCGACACCGGCCTCAGTCAGCGCTCCAGTTATGACTAGAAATATGCTCAAAATAACTCAAAATAAAAAACAAAAGACAAAGACACAACCATTCGGTCTTTGTCACCTACGCAATTTAAGCATCTTGCGGCTAATTATCAACAGCCTGCGTAATATTTAGCACAATAGTACAACCAAGTTCGACGGCACAGCATAGTGCATCTGCATCGTGATCTATGCAGCGCGTGCGAACTCCACGAGTTTGACACTGACCTGGCTGGACTGACGTCTGCGACGCCGATGACGCAGGCCGCTCCGATAACTTGGTGGTGACTGTCGTCTGCCCTGTCGACTCGCCAGTCTCTGAGGACGTCAGGTCAGACGGCCCCTCCACTTTCGTCCGGGGTGAGTCTGTGCGGCAGAGCAAACAAAGTCAGATCAATCACTGCCAGCAGCAGCCTAGCTGAATGAAAAAAAGAAATAACTACGTGAATTTTCCTCACCAGTGATCAGTTTTAAATTAAAAGTTGACCTGCGACCGGTTACTGACCTGCCAGGTCACCGTTGAGCAGCGCAGCGCCCTGGGGCAGGTCGCCACTGGCTCTGGAGGCCATCTTCTCTAGCGTTTCGGCGTCAATTTCCAGGTCCACATGACCGTGTTCAACACTGCCATCTGGCGAGAAAATATCCAGTCACAACGCTCCGCAGCAGTGAAACCGCGGTAAATAACGGCAAACAGCTCTAGCTAAGCGTTCAAGAAATGACTGGGAGTCTGGGATATTCATGAAAGCAATGGGTTTAGGCATGGATGAGATAATAATGGATTGGTGTCTTCGCAGTTTTTGGCGACATTGAGCTCAGGCCTGCCATCTAGCGGGAGAATTATCGTAAGTTAGGAGCAAGCCGAGTGAACGCCGCTGATTAGCATTGTGACACACGGGAGTGTGGTGTAGTAGCAGGCTTGTTGTGCAATTTTTTTTCAAAAGGTTATGTCTTTATTGTCAGTAAAAGCGAAGAAATTAATAGATTTATGTGCAGGATCAGTAATAAGATAAGCAGTTCCATGTTATTTCCTCATCAAATCGTGAAACAGGGAGTTATTGGAGACTTCGCCAGCACGTGTCGTTTTCGCTATTTTTCACATGAGCCTTTACTTGGCCTAAGTCGAACAAATTGTCCGATCAAAGAACAAAACGAACGTAAGTACTATCTATGTCTAATGGAGAAGTTAAACGGAATTGCTAGCGTCATTGCCCCTCAATATGTCATTCATGATTCAAGACACTCTATGAAAAGGACCCAACCAGTGCTGCGTATAGTCGATGAAATTTCAGTGACTTTGGATCCAACTCCGATTCCGGTATCCAAATATCGACTCCGACTCCTTCGGGCAGAACTGTCGATTCACACAGACTCCGACTCTGACTCCGACTCTGCAGCCCTGGTAAGTCTGTGGAGTCGATGACTTTTCGGTGGCGTTCGACTCATACTCCGACTACAGCTTTTAAAAATCAACCGACTCCGAGTCGGAACAGAACCACTCGCTCTGACTACAACTCCGCAGCCCTGGCTCAAGATAGCCGCCTAAAACAACTTTGATGTTCTTCGTACATTGTTAATGTTATTTTAAACAAGGAGTGGAAAAGGAAGACGAAGCCTTCACAAACAAGGATCTCCTGTTGCGGATCAATCGGCTGCTGGAACAGTAAGGCATAAACACCACGCATCTCATTTCATCGTTTTCCTAACGATTCCAATGTAAGCACTGATCAATGCAGTGCGAGCATCGATGTGACATTTGTGTACCAAGTTTGAGTGTTATCCGCCCAGCCGTTCTTGAGACATGGAAGCGGCACCCCGTTCGTGCGCACGTGCAGTAGCACCCCCATAGTGACACATGGAAATGCATTGGCCACTGGGTGCCTAACTATTGACGAGGTTTTACTGTAATGGGCCCAGCCATTGTGGAGTTACTTTATGTGGAACAATTTCGACACCCCTAAGTTGGCACGTGACACGTGCCGTAACATTAACTAAGATGAAGAAAATCGGGCGAAATTCGGAGAAGAAGGAATAAGCCTACCAAATATGTATGACATATTGTCGAACTGCTGTGCCTGTACCCTTGTGAATAAATGGCCATATAAAAGCTCGTACAAGCCGATGGGACTGGGCGTTTCAATGCACATCGTCTTACGCATATTATTTTCGTTATTACCTAAAGGTTGCTTGACGTTTTTGGCTTTCAAGCATTTAAGACATTTTTTGTCGTCTCAGGTCCAGTAAGATTACCTCCAACTCGTGGGAATATGCAGTTCGAGCCAACTAACACACCACACCCACGTGTGTCATAGTGCTGAGAGATGGCGTTCACTCGGCTTGCTCCTAACTTACGATAATTCTCTCGCTAGATGGCAGGGCTGATCCCAATGTCGCGGATCCCAATGTTAATTTCCACGAGACAACAATCTGTTATCTCATCCATGGTTTAGGGTTACTAGATACAGTCACGTGGAATTTCCTGGAAACTACCTTCAACAGGAAATAATCAGCCAGTTATTACGAGTTACGAGCGAGCGAGCGCAGCGAGCGAAGCGAGGTCTTTTCAATATAAGGAAAAATCTCAGTATGAGCGGCCCGGCCCGGCCTGTAACGCTTTTGAGAGGCTTATATCGACACCTTTTTTTAAACCCCACATCTGCTCTCCCGTGAATTTCCAGGAGGCACGAAAGATCTCCTTTTAAAAGTGTCCAATCGTCCGATCCTGATCAAATATGTGTGTTCGTAGGCCTGTTCAGGCTGGCACGGTCCGCCGACATCAAAACAACGGTGCGTCAGCTGATTATTGGTCCTCCGATTCAGGAGAAATTATTAACGCGGGAACGCCGGCGCTAAATAAAGGCGGTAGGATTCACGGCTTTGCATGATCGTGTGCAATATTTTTTATAGTATCAAGCGAGGGGTATTGCTGGAGTTTTGCAAATAAATATTTTGTTCTCAGTTTGGCTATGCGATCGTGAACACTTTATTTTCATAGATACAATATGAAATAGGATAAACAGGCCAACCCAAGGCCATGTATGCCAACCTTAGACTTCGCATAGCCATGGACATTGCGTAGGAAGGTACTCGCCGATCGTACCACGATACCACGGGCAAGATATCAGACTTTTGGGAGTTTTGTGTCGCTGAAATGTATTTTAACTGCTAAGAAGGAAAATAATTCAATTTAATGATGTCATGTACAATGGACATTTAGCCATTCCAAGCATATAGTTTGCCTGGCTTCGACAACCAGATAGCCAGGTTTATTTCAAGAGCTTCTAAAGAGGTAGTGGATTTAATATCGTTTCTATTACATTTATTTGATAATCCTACATATCAGTAAATTCCAAGCATATAGTTTGCCTGGCTTCGACAACCAGATAGCCAGGTTTATTTCAAGAGCTTCTAAAGAGGTAGTGGATTTAATATCGTTTCTATTACATTTATTTGATAATCCTACATATCAGTAAACCTGCCACGTTATCATTCTCGTCGAGCGATTACCGGCACATCGTACCAATTGGTACGATGTGCCGGTAATCGCTCACCGAGGATGCCAATGCAGCGTCGAGCGTCCGATGGTTTACGATAGGAATTATAACAATAGTTTTAAACTAGCGCTTTTTAGAACCATGATCCGAAATGGTAATTCAAAGAACCTCTTCCCCTTTCAACTCACCTGAAAAAGCTGCTTTCGTGTACCACCCAGCACCCGTTTCGTAGATATATCAAAATGATAACCGGAGGCGAAGATTATCTTTATGATACCACGATTTGTGGGGCTGACTAGTACCGACGGGGATCCCACAAACACGACGGTCACATTCATTAAGCATGATGTACGGCGTAAAGCACCACAACTCACCCCAAAAGCGCAACCTTCTGAGATATCTTATATTTAGTTTCAATGCTGGTACTGGTGCAGTTTCAATGCTGGTACTCTGCTCATTTCTGCTCAATAAAGTTATTTCTCGCTTAAATGCGCCTCACATTAATCGTGTGCTGTGCTCCACAATCATTGCGCCGCGCGCTCTTCCTTCTTATCGGCCCCCTTGAGATCGTATCCACCAATATCTATTTGCTTCTAAGTTCTAATGACTTGTAGAGAAATAATTTTAGAGCGTTTAACAAAATAATTGCATAACCTATGAGCGATGGGAAAAGCCCAATCGTCCAACTCATAAAAAACATTGGGACACAAACAACTGGAAACTGTTGGTAGTTGGTACTTTCGCGCATAGGCGGCGGAACGGGGAGGGCACCGGGGCACCGTGCCCCCCTTTGACTTTGGCATTTTAACATGGGCTCTATGGGCGTTACATGGAAAGAATGGGACCAAAAGTCGGCAGTGCCCCCCCCTTCCCCAGTTGAGCTGGGCGCAGGTACTAAATAGCATCAAAGGAAATCCTATATTCATCTCGCCGCATTTTAAGCGCACCAATCGAAAGACGACAGCGTGACCGCGCTGACAGGCAATCAACCTGGCCACATAAAACTAGCTAGTGCAAGGAAGATGTCTATATAAACCACTGGACCATGCAAAGCGTTCATGTAAATAAAATATGAGTAAAAATGACCCGTTTGAGAGCAGACTGGCCAAACAGTGACGTTACACGCGGATCTCAACACTGCACAACCCAGGGTATATTGAGTGAAGGGTAGGACGAACTTTGGTAGGAATTTCTAGTATAACTACTAGAAAACCTACTATATGTGGTCGGGACTAGCAAAAAGTTAGTTCAAACTAGAATATGGTAGCGCTTATGGTTGGCAGTCGTGGCGCGCACGTGACATTCATTTCTTAAACTTCTTAAATAACAGGTTTTAGGGGCCGATTAGTGGGTAGATACATTCAATTAGCTATTAATAATTGATTATGCAAACATTCAAGAATCTACATCATTCAATTCTAGCCAAAATCACTCGGCGCTTCCAGGATTCGAACTCACGACCCTCGGATCCGTAGCCCGATACGCTACCGACTGCGCTACCGAGGACCGCGCGCCGACGATCGGAGAGGCGGATCGCGGGTGCTGGCGTGCAGAGAAATCTTTACCCTGTACGCCGTAGAAGATCGGCTGGGTTTCGTGAAAAATGGTAGAGGAATTGTCGAAAGAAAATTCATCGATCTATCATTTGAGACTAAGAACCATTGATTCTTTCAAAGGTTGACCGAGATATCGCTCGCCGAAAACAGGTCATTTAACATGTAAACCCTATGGGCTGGTAGGAAATGTACGCCGTGGAGCAGCAGTGCTACCAACTAACTTCGGCGGGGGCCGGCACAACCCATTCATCAAAAAAGATCTCGTGGATCCCTATATACGTCATAACTAGCCCTAGTACGGGGGTATATAGCCATGGACGTAAATGGCCGGCTTAAGGCACAGGATCCCAATTGTCATCCCCATTACGTGGTCCCCAGAAGTCGCCAGGCCGAGAGCCAATGGCAGTTAAGCACATCTTACACGTGCCGACAAACGTGACACAATGAATCCAACAATGAGCCCGCCAATAAGCCTGCCTAATTCTGCATGTAGGCTGCTATTTACCACCACGGCGGAAGGCTAAAACGCATCCATACAGCTCAACATAGGTGTCAATTTCCGCCGGGTTGGGTGTGCTCTAGCTCTTTAAATTCCCCGCCGGCTCGGCTGGCTTGGCTTTGGAGCCCCAACAGACGGTGCGGGTCAAGGTCACCGCTGAGGCGGCGGCGGATTTGCTGCGCCCGGGCAGTGGGCACCCTCAATTCGGTGAAAATCGACACCCTTGCAGCTCAACATGACAAAACGCTGCATACAAGCGCACGTCCTCGCATTTAATTGACGCATTTAACTGCGTCACTAACCTCGTACACTGTACAACACTGGTGAGATGACTGTCCGAAGGAAACTGCCGACTTTGGCTGGCAACATTCAGGGTTGGTGACTTATGTACTGGGTTCGGCTGGCTGACAGCGATGTGACTTCAGGACCGGTTGATGAACGGGCCATCCTAGCCCCATACTACAGGAGCCCAGCTGGTCTTGGCGAGCGGCGGCGACTGGACGAGGCTGAACCCCTACTACAGGAGCCCAGCTGGTGCTGACGAGCGGCGGTTACTGGACGAACGGGTCAGCCTGGACCCCTATTGCAGGAGTCCGGCTGGTCTTGGCGAGCGGCGACGACTGGATGAGGCTGGACTCCTACTGCAGGAGTCGAGCTGGTCCTGTCGAGGAAATAGTTCACCTTTAACATGGGATTTTAAACTGAGATAGCAGTCTGATAGAGCAGATTTGTGTATGCCCTATATTTGTCCCGTTTGAGATATTCACCTTTTATCAGTGAATATTGGTGCTTAAATTCATGTTCTAGTGCTCATTTACAGCAAGCAGAAACCTCTTCAACACACACAGTGGCCAATCAGCGATGAGAGCACTTACAGGAGCAGAATCCCTTGCAGCTGATAGGTTGTTCAGCTGTTAGTGTTCATAACTCTAATAATTAAAATAATGAAATCCCTTTAGAAGAAGTGTGTAATTCCAAGTTAGAATACATTTAAATTTTATTCATCACATTTTAACATATCTTTTTGAATTTTATTAATCAAATTACTCACAGAAGGTGAACTATTTCTTTTAACACTTACCTTGCTTCAGTGGTGACATGTAGCTCTTGCAGCAGAGAAGGCACATCATTTGGCTGCAACTTCAAATATTGACTTGTTGCTATCAATTATTCAGTTTTGAAAGGCATCCAGGTACAGTGAATCTTGGGTTCTCCTGTAAGAATGCCGACTGCAGAAGCAGAAGTTCATCCAAAGCTTGCGCCTGAAAAAGGGCCAGGTTTAATATATGAGTGAAATGAAGACTTTTGAATCATTTTATCATTATACCATAATCACATTTTTACCTAATTTGTAAGAAATAGGTTTAGGTTAGCAGAAATAGGTAAGGTTTTGACTAGACCCCCTGGGTCACAACAGGAGATGACCCTCGTGATTGGTGGGACCACCAGGCACCAGCACTGGCACAGTCCGTTCTGACCACCGCACACCTATCAGCCCGAGAGCACACTAAATTGCATGTTAAAGCTCCATTAATGCTTTTTTCAATTTTGGCCATCCATTTTGTTGGGTCCGTCATGTCCATCACCAAGCCACATTTAAAATGCACTACACTACATCCCACACCACCTGACCACAACAGGCCAGGTCCGCATCGCGCTACACAAAATCCGCACTGCACCAAGCTAAATCCACGCCACACCAAAGCCTCACCAGCCGGACAAGCCAGCACAGACGAGATCTTGTCGAAATTGCCATGCTTTGCAGAGTGCATACTGGCCTACCTGAACCTGACCTTACCCAACATATGAGCCTGACTGTCCTTAGCACTGGGAGCTCATTGAGACCAGGCCCCACAGGCCTAGTGGCCTCCTGAAACCTGATTTCCATATGGGGTGAGCTATTTAAGAATGGTGATCGGATATCGAACCCAAGACAAGACAGCAATGAGCAGTGGGCGGTTCATGCAACCATAATCATGTTTCCTTACCACAAGTATCAAAGCAAAAACAAAAATAGCTACCTATCGAATTCAAATTTCACTGGAACCTCACCTGCATGGATCTTAAGTGAAAGGTACATCTTGATACATCTGCACGAAAGATACATCTTGATCCACTCATCTCAATCTTGTTTTTCTGCATCCAGGGCATGCAACATTTCTGGTCAAGGCCGTATATAGGATATCGCTTCTGGTATTTTTGGCACAACTTACTCGACTGCTGAGCTCAAATGCAAATTGCAATCACGGTCATAAAATACTGAATATTGAATCGCAATGTATATTCAGTCGATGTACCCCTCGTTCGATGTCTCTCAGACGACGAAGATTGTACGTCGTCCGGCCAATCCTGTTCTAGGTCAACGGGGGCTCGGCTGCAATTATGGAATGTGATTGGCCAAACGGCGTAGAAGCCGTAGAAGCTTTGTCGTCCGAAAGACATCGAACAAGAGTAATGTCGCTACTGCGCCATTGTTGCATCGAATTCGCCCCATAGAAGCACGTGTTAACTCTCTCCCATAGGGCCCTGGGTAAACTCTCTCCATAGGGTCCTGGGTAAACTCTCCCCTTGTCTATTTTCTTTAAACGGGGATAGTTTGGACAACAAAATATTTTCGACCTCATGAAAAATAAAACTTAATTTTTGATGTACCTCATTGATGCAAAACATCAGAAAAATATTAGAAATTAAGTCAAAGAAACCGATTGTTTATAAATGGACAGCTGACGGCATGCCTCCCGTGTCCCCTGGCTTGAAGCTTCGGCACCGTGTTACCTTAGTATTCTATGACCGTGGGCCTGTTCTGGTATTGCTTTATCTGCCAAGACAGACAAATTTGAGAAAAATCGAGTGATTGTACCTTTTTTGAAGGTCTATAACCAACTTGTCTGAAATTCACCGGAGGACAAATGTGGGGTTTAAAAAAAGGTGTCGATATCTCAGCAACCGCTGGACCGATTGGCCTGCGGTCTTTTTTGCTGGGTAGACCCATCCCTTCTACCCCGTAATTGACTACTCTTGACACATTTCAGTGACCGTCGTGGCACGTGCCACGTGAAAAGTTAAGGGTGTTCAAGCTGTTTTGCAAAAGTAGTGATTTTGAGAGGCTCATATCTCAGCAGCCGCTTGGGCGATTGTCTTGCGGTAATTTTTGTAGGGTATCTGCATCCCTTCTACCAAAGGTCGGATACTCTTGATCTATGTGAGTGACCCCCACTGCACGTGCAAAATACAAAAAGAAGAGGTGCCAAATTTGTTCCCATTTCAATAACTCGGTAATTACTGGGGCGGTTTCGCTGAAACTTGGCATACAGGTAGGCACCCACCAGGCAATGCATTCCCATGTGTTGCGCTTAGGGTGCTACTGCACGTGCGCACGTGCATGGGGCGCTTCCAGATCTCGAGAACGGCTGGGCCGATTGCGCTCAAATTTGGTACACGGTTGGGAAACGGTTAGTAGTGTGCCGTGCAAAAGTCAGTTTGGACCCCGTTTGCACGTGCGCACGTGCAGAATGCCGCTTCCAGATCTCAGGAACGGCTGGGCCGATTGCGTTAAAATTTAGCACACCGCTAGCGACCGGTTAGAAGGGTGCTTTGCACAAGCCCCGTTGAAAGTACCCTCTCGCCCTTCCGCACGTGCAGGGCTCACTATCTCGCTCGCTCGTTCTTTTTTTTTATAAATTTAGTCCGAACCTTTTGATTGGAAGGAATCACAAGGACAGAGCCAACGCTAAGCGAAGCTTGTTGCGGTGACCCTGCCCTCTACCCTCCGATCGCGCAATTCCAGTTCTATGGCAAAATTTAGAGTCCAAAGTTTAACGTGCGCACATAGCCGCGCACGGCCGGTCCCCTCACTGACTTCGCCTGGCTACGGCCTGCCACCAACCGCAACCATACCTGTCAGGAGGCCCATAAATGTCAAGCGCCCGTCGCGCTTCGAACCCGGACTGTTCCAACGCTCTACCAACTGAGCTACGGGACCGGCTCGGGTTCTTCGCCCAAAAGGCGTTTTACTGGTTCTATTATCATCGAAATTCAATCCTACAATATCGGGAGAAGGCGAAAAACTTTATAAGATGATTTTACGGAATACAAGTTATGGATAAAATTATTCGGTAGTGACAAGGGCCTTGGGAATAGCCTTAAGTTGTTGTATTTTTCTAAGTAAAAGGATAAATGTCGTTAAAAATCGGTAAGTAATCCGTAAAACACTTCTTACCCATAGTATCGTCGCCCGCTGACGTTTCTTGTTGATTCAGCTTAGCGCTGCCCTTGTGAAGAAAATTGCGCATTCGTTTGGCAATCTTTTTCTGAGACTTGGTAAGCCTCACCCCAAGCGCATCACATCTGGTGGAAAAAAAACGCGCATTATTTTTCAAGACATCTTTTATTGTTCAGAGGTCAGAGGATATGCACAAAATGTTTTATTTATTCAGATATTTTGGTACTCGTGGTATTTTCAGAAAAGAACTCCGATGATTTGACCGATAACTTTCGCACTTTGCCGATGAAGGTACGTCAACAACGAGTACCGAAATATCCACATAAATGTAACATTTTGTGCCCATCTATCCTCTTGAACAGCTTCGAAAAATATTAAACACTGACTTCGCATCCCGAGATAAGTTTTTTATAACGACAATCAAGTCATGCCTCAATTTTCCAGCCATAGGAAACGCGTAAAGCATCATCCAAAGGACTTGGGTGATGATGACACACCAATAACAACATTTGGGGGAACTGATGCATTATCATACTTACACAGTTTGATACAACATGCATGACTATGATAGTGTATGCCTTAAAGGGACAGTATCATCGAAAAAAAAATCCATGTATGGAGCTGATTTTTTTTTTACTAGCATTTCTTATTTTTCTGAATCAGAAAAACATAGTTTGAGGACCGAACTCGGTGAAAAATATTGCAACCACATTTCATTTTCATGATTCATTTTCATGAGCGAACCACCACTATACAAGCATGGCCGCCAGTTTGGAAGCATGCAAAATTACTACAGAACTGGCGCAGATAATACATTATTGACGCTACGCTTACGCGGTCGTTCTTCTAATTGAGTTGTCCTTAGGGAGAGGTAGCCTTAGGTATTGCCTATAAAAATATAACGTGACAATTGGAGGGAGTAACAATTGGACGTGACAATTGACAATGGGAGAAAATATCACGTGACAATCACGTGATAAACGTCATACATTGGAGGGAGATTGTGATTCAAGCTGGAGGAATTCCTTTGTTGAGCCGCTAGAATCCGAAGGAAACAGCGGAAATTGCCTACGACTATTTAATGAATTTAACGGTGATGAATAAGTGCGAAAAACGTTTTGGCTTTATAAAATGTGATGAAATGACCAGGGTAAAAGTTTTATTACTGGCGGTCAATTCAAAACGGCGCAAACATTTAAACAGTGAAGATAGTGAAGCACGATTCAAAGTGTGGTACACCTTTCGTACTTTGAGCGGCGATAGCGGGATAACGGTGTGGAGCTTCGAGGATCGGTCTTCAGTTCCCGGACCAGAAAGGTGGGGCCTATGCAATGTCAAATTTCATCAAAAAGGTGATACTGTCCCTTTAAGATAAATCGCTAAATATTCGGCCACTAGACCGCCCATATACTCTGTCTCTTACCACACGATAGTTCTCCAAGAATATATCGATAATCAAATAAATATTGCACATGAAATAAATTCTACAAATATATAAGCTTACTGGCATTACCAGCACAATGTCTGCCATTCAGCCAATCAGCACTGCTGACCTGATGGTGTAGAGCGGGCAGCAGATCTCGTGCATGACCGGCTTGTAGCAGTAACACCCGCTGCGCCGCCAGCCGCGGTCCAGCAGAGCCTGGTACTCCTGCACATCGAGCGCGTGCGCCCACATACCTGAACCGGGACACGCGGGGCCATCGGTCAACGCGCCACCGCTCACCGGTCACAGAATATGCAGATATGATCTCTTGATCGTTATGGCTCAAAATAAGGTCGGTTTTATTCGAACATCCGCGATCTCGACATAGCTAGCTGCAAACTCTAGCAGTACATCTGATAAGATGGACTACGCACACCTCATTCATTTTAATGTTCAATGAATCTCAAGTCGACTCGAGTTGAATTTGTGGCGTGTCGAGTCTTGGCGTGTTTAGCAACAAATTCGACTCGACTGACATCGTAAGTCTGTTTGCTTTGCATTCCCTTACAACCTGACTCGATCGCGACCAATTTTACAAGTCCATGTAGCTTGAGTTGGGACGAATTGAAATGGAATGTTTTGTTGACAGCCACGCCTAGCAAACTCCCTAACGATACGAGATGACCCAGGGCTCTGACCTGTTTACCAAGAACATCTTTTGAGAAGTGCGTATCGGCGTTTCCTAGCTCTCCGTTACTTGCGCAATTGAAACATTTGGATCGCGGGGGGCTGGGGATCGCGCAGGGAACGCATGCCTTGCAGTCCCGTCCGCACGATAGATATCAATGTCAGGATCAGGCATAGATTAGAGTCCAGCAGAAGAGAACAAGGAAGCAAATTTGGAGAAGGGCTAAAATGACCACAATGTCCTAAATTATACAGAAAACCATGACGTAATCTGACTTAGCGAAGTCTCGAGTCCTAGGCTCCATTAACCCGCGCCCCGTAGGGGGGGCCGAAACGGCCCCCCCCCCCCCTGTCCTTTTCGGTCGATATCTCCTAAACGGCTGGAGATATCGCCACCAAACTTTCAGGACCTCTCCGGGCATCAATTTTACACATTGTGACCAAAAATTTTTCCAGAGGCTATGATAGGCTGGCCACAAATGACGTCAGAGTGACGTCATGTTCTGTCATTTTCGACCGAAAAAAGACCTTCGCGAGAAGACCTGTCAGGACTACAGCTTTGAAGATACAGAAAAATGATCAAAACATAAAAGGTGTAGAATTGACAGGGCTACAAAACTGCTATCTCGAATTTTTAAAATTTTTGAGTTTTGACCCCCAAAAATCAAAAAAGCATTTTTTTGGATATATTCGCGAAAAAATCCAAAAAGTTTTTTGAGTTTCGAAAAAAAACGGAATATATGTGATAGTGCCTACCGTCTTCTATCTACATACCAAATTTCAGATCGATACCTCATTTTTGGCCAAGTTATAGCGAAAAAACTGTTCAAAAATGATGACGTCAAATTTTCAAACTCAATTTTTGGCAATTCTAGAACTCGTAGAGCAAAACGAAGACCACCATTAGACTCCCCGTGACGAGCTGCATCGAATCGATACCCATTTTAAGCAAAAATATCAACTTTGAAATTTGACCTAATTTGACCTGACCTTGACCTGACCTTCACCAAAACGTGACCTAGGCTGGCCCCAAAGGCTGCCTAACCCACATATTCGCATTTGTCATGTAAAATGGACCATAAAACATGTATCACACGACACATTCATATTGTGACCCCCGGTGACCTGACCTCGCTGCGACCTGACCTGGTATCAGTGACCTCAGATAGCAAAGTATGTGTTTGACGAACAATGTACCATCGATGGTTTTCAATAAATTACCAATTTACTCGCTTTCACAGCACATTTCTTGAATTGCCTGTGAACGGTGAAAATCTGACCTTTGACCTGACCTGTGACGTCATCGGTTTGACCTAGGTCAATGAAATTTGGTCACAAGGTAGTTCCCGGGTGGGGCTATCGAGCGCCGTTTGAATTTTGAAAATCGGCCGGTAACTTTCCGAGATCTTAGGGGGGGCCGAAACGCCCCCCCCCCCCTACGGGTGGTAGGGTGCGCCGGTAGCCCTACGGGGCGCGGGTTAACCCTCGCCCCGTTGGGAGGGGCCATTTTGCCCCCCCTGTGGTTTTTCCTGAATAGCAAGAAAACGGCGGCGCGCAGCGCCGCCAAATTTTCAGGACCTTCCCGGGCATCAATTTGACACCTTCACATCAAATTTCAAGTCTTAGGTCACCTTAGGTCAGGAGTTATTGAGGTCAAACTGAGGTCATGTTCGAGCAAAAATGAGCAAAAAACATGCAATCTTGAAACGCTCACCAAATCTACAGTTATCAAGCAATTTTAAAGTTCTTTATATGGTCTAGTAGACAAAAAGCGGCGCTGCAAAACTGCTATCTCGGATTTTCAAAATTTTTGGTTTTTGACAAAAAAAATCAAAAAATTGATTTTTTTAGAAAAACTAGAAAAAAATCAAAAATGTTTGCGAATTTCGAAAAAAAAACGGAATATAGGTATGTGATAGTCCCAGCGCTCTTCTACATACATACCAAATTTCAGATCGATATCTCGTTTTTTGGCCAAGTTATAGCGAAAAAAACTGTTCAAAAATGATGACGTCAAATTTTTGAACTCAATTTTTAGCGATTCTAGACCACGTACGGCAAAACAAAGACCACCATTGATCTCCCCGTGACGAGCTGCATCGATTCGATACCCATTTTATGCAAAAATATTAACTTTGAAATTTGACCTAATTTGACCTAACCTTGACCTGACCTTGACCAAAACGTGACCTAAGCTGGCCCCAAAGGCTGCCTGACCCACACAATCGCATTTGTCATGTAAAATGGACCATAAAACATGTATCACACGACACTTTCATATTGTGACCCCCCCGTGACCTGACCTCTGTGACCTGACCTGGTATCAGCGACCTCAAATAGCAAAATATGTGTTTGAAGAACATTTCCCCGTCGATGATTTTCAATGAAATGCATTTTACTCGATTTTACAACGCATTTCTTGAAATGCCTGTAAACGGTGAAAATTGGACCTTTGACCTGACCTGTGACGTCATCGGTTTGACCTAGGTCAATAAAATTGGGTCACAAGGTAGTTCCCCGTTGGGGCTATCCAACGCCGTTTACCGCTTGTCGCTATGTTGCGTGGTTCTCGAGATCTTAGGGGAGGGGGCCAAAATGCCCCCCCCCCCCCAACCGGGCGCGTTGCTCGGCAGAGCCCAACGGGGCGCGGGTTAAAGGGACCCTCCCACCTTAACATTAGATTTGAGTTGAGATAGCCAAAATGGGGTCCCTGGCTCA
Source organism: Amphibalanus amphitrite (assembly GCF_019059575.1). Classification (NCBI taxonomy): domain Eukaryota; kingdom Metazoa; phylum Arthropoda; class Thecostraca; order Balanomorpha; family Balanidae; genus Amphibalanus; species Amphibalanus amphitrite. Next base: position 21,507 of record NW_024881525.1, on the reverse strand, counting down.
CAATTACCGGTTTCGGCACTCACAACATCGAGAAATGCCTTAAATCGGAAATATTGAATTTCAAAATTGCAGCATTTTGATTCAGAGGGGCTAATGCTTAGGAATACCCCTCTGAATGTGTGACGTCAGCGCAAATATCTAACGATTTTTAAATGTTTGACTAAGGGTCTGTTCCCGTCGCTCCTCCCAAAAAATCTCGGATGAGGTTGGATGAGCTTGGAGGAGAGCCGTTTCAGAGGAGCCACGGGAACATTTTCGCGAAGAAATCAGCTGTTTGCGGGCTGTAACGGTCGGCGATTTATGGCGCGCAAACATAAATCAAGAGATAATAATCGCTTTCTAATGAAATAACCTTAGATTAATATCAAACATTACTATTTAAAGATATCCAATCGTCATCAATCACTAAAATCATTTCCACTTCCCTCAAATCCCATTTATAAACAATTCACATTTGTATTACGTGCGCCACATATGTCAACGCAAGAGCCTCCTCCAAAAAACCAACTTTCGTTTGGGATGAGGGAGGAGGCAAATAGTGGTGGTGAGATGTGAAATCAAGATGAGCTTGGAGGAGCTTGGAGGAGCGACGGGAACGATTTTTTGAAACGAGAGGAGGTTAGAGGAGCTTGGAGGAGGTTAGAGGAGCGACGGGAACAAACCCTAAAACGTTTTGTAGCACGCGGTGGTATATGCTATTTGCGCGCAACATCTGCCGCAAACGCCGCACTTCTTAAATAAAGTCGCTAGAAACAGCGGAGATCCCAAAAAAGTAAACAAAAGTAAAAGTCTAATATCTTAAAACCCGGTGAATATTTTTCGGTGAAGTTTGGTAGATATTCGTTTTCGCTCTTTCTGAACCGAGCAACATCACTTTCATGCCAATTCATAAACTTTTTTGAAGGTGGGAGGGTCCCTACACCCATGTGTTCCTACACCATTTACACCTTTGGAAATGTTGTTCATCTGATTGCCTTTCATAGTACCTAATATGCATTGCTTCTTAGTTTTTCTGGTTGGTGATTTTCTCTACAGCCAGTAATCCAGCTTACCTTGAGCTATAAATCCTTTTTTAGACTTGCAGTAGCCACACTGGTGTCCTGGGCTGTCAGGAAACAGCTGGACAATCGAATAATTACGAGACATTGTAGCAAGCTTATGTCATTTGTCTTGATTGAGGCATAATCTGTGAAGAAAATGTGGTCACTAAAGGGAGACAATATTTTGGTGGAATTGGTGGAAACCAATTCAACCTCAATACTTCATGAAATAAATTTTGATGTATGTAAACCATACCATAGATACAGGTAGGTACAGCCAATCTACTCAAAGAAGCATGAAAATAATTTAGCATTGGTAGCAGCAGTAGCAGTTAACCACATGACACATAAATGAGCTTGGCCTCGTAAGACTTGACTCCAGGTGAACGGGAGCTAGGAAAGCACAAGGGTTGACAGTACTGACACTCTTTTTACCTCTAACCATAAAATCACAAATTTGATTACCTATAACTTTCACAAACAAAATTTCATCAACATGCAGCATTGTGGCAAGGATATATGCAGGGAAGGATTATGAGTCAGGGTAGGTTTTGATGAGAAAGGTATCAACTATCAAGTGCTGCTATACTAGAGGCAAATTTTCTGGAAAAAAATGACCAGCGACCATCCAAACAAAAAGCACATGTCACAAATAACAATGTAAAGGAAGGCATTTTCAGCAAACTCTGTTCATAAAGGGTCCAACTGTCCCTAAGAGGATATATTTGAAATTCCTATGAGGCATTATTCCCCATCCTTCTGCATCAACTCCCTCCATAATTCTACCTAACACATTCTGTCATGAGTGTCCCATTCCCAACACATACCAATAACCCTGGACTGTGTACATGTTATTGTGTAACATTGCTTGCTTATTTGCATGTTACCTATGCAATGTGCACATACAGCAATGAATGAGATAGCAGCACCTTCAAAGCTTTCATTTTATCCGTAATCCGACCCATCAGACATAAAAATCTCACAAATACCAGAAAAAGAGTATGTCAATTTTCTGACAAACATCAAAAGCAGATGAAGGGTAAGCAGATGTTAAGTTTAAGTATGCAGGTCAGTAGTTGGGTAAACCTGAATGATCTGAATATTCTGCCAGCCTGCACCTCATCAGTCTCCTATTCGGTCCATCCCATAGGTACCTAGCTCAGTTGGGTAGCTAGGCTACAGCACTGGGCTCACAGTAGTAGGACCTTGGGTGTGAGCTGTGAGCCCTTCTGGTGCTCAATATAGACCAGGCCGTACGTAGGATTCTTTTATATTGTTTTATGATTCTTTCATAAGATTCTTGATGAAAAAGTATGATTTCTACGTCTAATGCTATTTCATAAATGTTTTTTCAACTCAAGAAGTGTTCACACTTCACACCAAGACATCAGGCAGGCCTATGCCTCGTATAGACTTCTGAAAGTGATTGGCTGTGGTCAGTGGTGGGTGGGAGCTGAAGGCCACAGGAGCTAGCTATGCCATCCAAAGGCAAAAATGCAGAGCCTATTTTTAAGGGATTTTGACTGTGGGGGGGGGGGGCAACCTGGAAAATTGTCTTTAATAATCCATTAACCCTCGCCCGTATTGGTGTTTTCTAGCTGCGAACGTATGGGGGGGGGGGGGTCCGTTGGACCTCCCCCTTTGCCGTTTCGCCCCTGATCGAGCTAGAGCTTCGCGGAAAAAACGACCGTCGTGTTGCCCACGATGGAAGGAAGCCGATGATACCCAATTTTAAGGTCCTAGGTCATCGGTTGAACTTCCAGGTCAGGTCAATGACCCAAAAGTAGGGAAAATCGGGACCTGTTAGAGCGTCGTAAAGGGTGGCTAATGGCTATGTTTTTTCCGGGGTGCTAGTCACGAATATCATGTTAGTTATGATCATAGATGATGTCGTCATGCATTTAGGCCAGGTCGGGTCAGGTCGGGTCAGGTCAACCAGTAAGGGTTTTGCCGGGTATTCGTAGTAGGTGGCAACCGCCTCTGACAGCTTTGTAACATGTTACGAAGGCACCAAAACTACTTCGTAAACGACCAAATGGTTGCTAAATTCGAATTCAGCTTTAAAACTAGCCTAGACACATAAAAAACTCGAAAATGTGAACCGAGCTGGTCATCAAAGGTAAATCACCTGACCTGACCTTCCAGTGACCTTGACACCCACCCTTATGCATGGGAGCAGTATCATATCCCATGTTTGAACGTTTGGAACCACGAAAAGACTGCAAACGCGCGGCTAAAGCGAGGCAACATACGCCGAATCGCGATCCCGGCCAAACATGGTGCCATGGTGCTAGGCCGCCGGTGCATCTGAAAGAACAGCTGTGGTGCCCCTACCAAGCCTGAAGTTCCAACGACAGGCCCGTGGTGCCCCTGACAGGCCCATGATGCCCTTGCGAGGCCGGTGGTGTCCCTGCTAGGCCGGTGGTGCCTCTGCTAGGCCGCTGGTGCCCCTGGGCCCTGACAGGACTGTGGTGCTCGGGCTCCTGACAAGCCTGGAGTGTCCCCGACAGGCACGTGGTGCCACTAACAGGCCCAAGGTGCCCCTGCGAGGCCGGTGGTGCCCCTGGCAGGCCTGTGGTGTCCCTGGGCCCCAAGGGGGCGGGGGGTCATGACCCATGTGATGATGACCCACCCTTGGATCCACCACTGGTCATTACTTGCAGACTGACTCATTTGACATCCATTGCAAAACACGTCACAGTGGTACCTATGTTTGTCACCCTGTTCCTTTATGCCCATTTTTATAGTGGGCAACTCTCGACGACTGGGGGGGGGGGGGGCAATTCTGTTGAGTGCGGGGGCATTTGCCCCCCCCCCCCCAGTCAACATGTTAAAATAGGTCCTGCAAAAATGATTCTGATAGGTCAGAGGTAAATGTGTCAGGCCAGAGGTCACTCAAACATAGCCATTAATTTTGTCCTTGCATGGCAGACCAGTCTGAGTCATGCCAGTTGAATGGGAAAGGGTAGACCCTGTCCAGATTTAAAGGGCAACTTATGCTTTGGCATTTCCTTTTTTACTACCTGGAATTGTAAGATCAGATGGCAGGGGTCAGGACCTGAGCATTGAGCAGCAAACACTACTTGGTGTCAGCTCTTGCTCTGTCAATCTGCCCCAGCCCCAAACAGTTGAGCTAAATCAAAAAGAAATAACAATAAGGCTGCATGATCAGGATGGTCAGTTAGTGACTTACCAGGGAAATAAGCCAAAACTGGAGCACTCTATGTAATGATCCTGCTCCATATTGAAGAGACATCCCTAAAAGAGTGATCTTTGATCAGCCCTTATGCAGCAAGGCAACACTTCCCTGACCAGTGAATGGTATCAACAAAAAGAGAATTTGTCAAGTATTATCATACACCAGTAAAAACAAAATGAAAATGTTTCTCAAGCAAAGAAATCAATCCTAAACATAGGCTAAATATTGATCCTACTTTGACATCAGCATTACAAATAGATCCCCCAATCACCTGATAAGCTAAACATATTGCTGATCCTACTGCTCAGGCAGAAATATTTTCTCACAATTGAATTTTGTAATTATTTATAACACAAAAGATTGCGCAACAGAAAAATGATGAATTTATAGTTATATGAAGCGACCCCCACCAAACACGATTTGGCAGCACTGTAATGAGGCCTGCTGGGCGTGAAGTTTTCCCTTCACCATAGGGTTTACACACAAACTGGTCAAAGTTTGAGCCAGGATATACTAGTCTAAAAATGCAAAAAACGAACAAATTTTGGCATCAATAGATTCAGCATTTCATCGTGTGCCTCAAACCGTCCATCATTTGGCCTCAAAGGAGGTAAAAATTGTTCAAAATCGAAGTTGAAAAGATGCTTTCTGAGCACATAATCTGGTAGCAATCACGTGACCTGCTATAAGCAGCTTATCGATAATTTACAAACATAATTATTAATATGCTGCTTTAAACAACATTAACCATACATTTTGAGCTTTCAGTACTTCAAATAAGGTCAAAACATCGCAAAACACAAAAGTTAATACAATAGTCACGTGGGTGTCAGGAAATGTCACAGGTGCGTCAAATTTGTGACTGGGGCTTTACTTTCAAACATCGGATCTACCTGTTTCTTATAGGTATCTTGATATGAAGAGTATGTACTAAAATTAATGATCATGGTATGGTAACTTAATCTGTATTGTCTAGTTGATTTACATATCCTCATAGTTTGGAGTCATATTTCAGCATGTTCTACAGGGAGTTGAGCATTATTTCAGGACCAATCTTTTCCTTGCTCATTTGTCCATCAATCATGACATTTTCAGGGTTGAGCAACTAGTTCTCAGGCGGTCCAAGTGGTTTTTGTGAGAAGGGTACAAAAAACGGCGTCATTTTTAGATCCTTTATACAGGACCCTGTGGGAGGTAGTCCTGTCACAGGACCATAAAATAGAGTGCTGTAATTTTAGCTTATTTCCCTAGTAAATCAACAATTGTAGTGTTTCGTGAGACATAACAAATTCAGTTGGGGGAACTATGAGGTGAAGATCACAAAATGGATTGGTCAATAAATAGACTTTTGATGACCACTGATGGACATAAATGCAGCCCTCACTACTACGGGTGAAAAACTGTATACTGTGCCAGTACTTGTGGTATCGCGTCCACTTATCGGAGAGAAAAGGCTTCCATTTTCCACTAGGAATTAACGTGATTAGATTAAATTCCACAAATTCACTCAAAAATGTTGATAGGAAAACAGCTTTTCTGCAGGTTCTGGGTGTCACAATCAGCTGGCCATTCCATAAATGGTTCGGTGTTTTGAAAAAAATTGTTCAAAGTCTAAATTTAATTACAATAAAAGATATTTAATTTTAAAATCATTATTTAACCAAAATTGGAAAAACCATAAACTAAATAATAAAAATAATGAATTTTAAAACCACAGTGCTGCTTACATTTTATTGCACGTGTTGCAATCCACCATATTTGCCAATCACTGTTTGACCTTGTATTGTAACTCTGCAATATAGAGCCGCCAGTGCATTGTGCAACGTGTGAACGTAGGCCTTGTGTGGTTAAAAAACATTATTATGCCTTATTTTTTCATTTGAATGCTAGAATGCATGGAAAAGATGAGGTTTTCTGATTTTCAGACCATATATGGTCATCGCCCCGCCCACTCCAGCTGTTAATTGGCTGATCAAATTTTAGTTTGGCGCCTCATGGTTTCCCCAACTGAATTCCTCGACAAAGCTGGAGGCAGGGCTGAGAATAAGCCTACAATTATCCTGGTTGCATTTTGAACCACTTTTTAAGTAAGGCACCTAGGTACTTATTAAATTAAAAAGCATTATTTTATCAGAACAAAAGATGAAAATACTATGAGAATGAGAAAGCTGTCACTCAAAATGATTGCCATGAGTGTTGAGACATGAATTGTTTATGTCTAGGCCTCAGCCTTTGCCTGCGCTTTGCATGCACAAAGAGAAGAGAATGAGCCAGGTAGGTCTTTTACCCTTCCAATAACAAACCCAATCACATTAAAAATGAAAATTTCCATCACTTATCATTATCAACAATTAACCGACCAAATCAATCAATTCACATTATGGTGGTGTTCGGCTCTCGCACTTCATCGGTGTCTTGCAAGCTCGCCCGCGTTTCTCGGTATCTCATTGGCGGAATTCACGTGGGTTACGCTGTTCACCAATAAGAGATCGAGAAACGTCAGCATTCAACCTCCATATATGGAAAACCGGTAGCACATAGATGAAAATGTCGACGAGACTGGACGAAACTGCGCTATGATTGCATTTATGTGGCAGCTACTTGTGTTTATTTTGCTACCAGATTCTGAAAGTTTTTAGAGGAATCCTTTTATTGAAAAGTAGAAAACCTTCATTCCAACATTTCGCTTCAATCTTACATCATTGTTACGAGCGAGCGAGCGCAGCAAGCGAAGCGAGTCTTTTCAATATCACGGAAAAATCTCAGTATGAGCGGCCCGGCCCGGCCCGGCCCGGCCTGTAACGCTTTTGAGAGGCTTATATATATCTCAGCAACCGCTGGACCGATTGGCCTGCGGTCTTTTTTGCTGGGTAGCCCCATCCCTTCTCCCCGTAAATTGACTACTTTTGATACATCTCAGTGACCGTCGTGGCACGTGCCACGTGAAAAGTCAAGGGTGTTCAAGCTGTTTTGCAAAAGTAGTGATTTTGAGAGGCTCATATCTCAGCAGCCGCTTGGGCGATTGACTTGCGGTAATTTGTGTAGGGTAGCAGCATCCCTTCTACCAAAAATAGGATAAGGGAGAGTGGGGTAAGATGCCCAGGGTGGGAAAGACGCCCCACCCCCTCTAGCGGCGAAACAAAGAATCGAACCAGGAAATTAACCCGCGCCCTGGTGTTTATCGCCCTGTTATGTTTATAACGCGACCTGGTGGGGGGGGCTATTTTTTGCCCCCCCCTCGTATCTCCGAAACTACTGGACGGATCCGCAAAATTCAAACGGCGTTCGATAGCCCTGTCAAATTTGTCGAAGGAAACCAAATTTTATTGACCTCGGGGTCACCGATGACGTCACAGGTCAGGTCAAAGATAAAATGTTTCACCGTTCACGGGGCTTCTAGGGAAAGCGCTATAACACCGAGTAAAACGCATTTTGTCGAAAATCAGCGATAAGACGTCAGTTGTCTAGTACATATGTTGCTATTAGAGGTCACTGGTCATACCAGGTCAGGTCACAGGTCAGGTCACCAAAGGTCACCAAGGGTCACCACATGAACCCAACTTTACTAAGGTTGTGCGATGCATGTTTTATGGCCAGTTTTTCATTTCCAGCCCAATGGTGTTGGTTATAAGACCATCAGGTACGGTTTAGGTCACTTTCTGGTGGAGGTCAGGTCAAGGTCAGGTCAAAAAAGGTCAAATTTCAAAGTTGATATTTTTGCATAAAATGGGTATCGATTCGATGCAGCTCGTCACGGGGAGTCTAATGGTGGTCTTTGTTTTGCACTACGAGGTCTAGAATTGCTAAAAATTGAGTTTGAAAATTTGACGTCATCAATTTTGAACAGTTTTTTCGCTATAACTTCGCCAAAAAAGAGGTATCAATCTAAAATTTGGTATGTGGATGGAAGGCGGTAAGGACTATCACATATATTCCGGTTTTTGCGAAATTCAAAAAACTTTTTGGATTTTTTGACTATTATATCCCAAAAATCTATTTTTTGATTTTTAGGGGTCAAAATAAAAAAAACTCAAAAATCCGAGATAGCAGTTTTGTAGCCCTGTCAATTCTACAGCTTTTATGTCCTAAATATTTTTCTGTATTTGCAAAGCTATAGGCCTGACAGCTCTTCCCGCGAAACCTTTTTTTGGGTCGAAAACGGCAGAACATGACGTCACTCTGACGTCATTTCCGGCCAACCTATCATAGCTTTTGGAAAAATTTTTGGTCACAATGTGTAAAATTGATGTCCGGGAGGGTACTGAAAGTTTGGTGACGATCGGCGCAGCGGTTCTGGAGATATATCGAAAAGTCTGGAGGGGGGGGGGCAAAAAATAGCCCCCCCCACCAGGTCGCGGGTTAACCCGCGCACTGCTGGGGGGGGGGTGTTTGAACACCCCCCTTGTGGTTTTTCGCGAATATCTCAAAAACGGCGGGCATACCTTATCATACATCAATTCTACACATGTTGTGAAAATTTCAGACCAAGGTCATTCAAGGTCAGGTCACCAGGTCACTTGAAGTGACCTCACCTCATAAAAAGTTTCAATGTCTGTCATAGCTACACCGAGTGACCGATCACTTTGAAACTTTCAGCGATTGCTAAGAGCAATAGCATGTACAAAATGTATATCTCAGAATTTTGATATCGATGACCTAAGGTCAGGTCAATTTTGCGACTTCCCCATTATAAGTCAATGGGAGAAAATTGAAATGCGCCTCTTTTGGACGAAAGACATTATAAACACTCCCAAACACTGAATTACAAGTGGTTTAGACACACTGAACATGAAAATGGTGTCCGTGACCCCTGTTTATGCCCTGAGGTCATCTTAGGTCACGAATGGTATCTAACAGTTTTTCGCAAATAACTTTTGATAGAGGCATGCTAGAGCGATGAAAACGCCTTAGATGTGTTCAGCTCGACGATACGGATCGACTGATATGCAACATGACCCTTTCCGGTCAGGTCATGACCTTGACCTGAGGTCAAATTTTCAAGTTGACCTTTCAAGGTCAAGTTATAGTTCATTCGATGCGTCTTGACGAGAGGAACACGATGCCGGTAAAAGTAAGCTCGTACAAGGCTTGGGTCAAAAGTTATTGCAGAAAAACTGTTTCCGAAAAAATCGGCTATTTTTGCAGTTTTTGCCCCCTGCAGGCAAAACCGTTGACGTTAGGTCAAATCTGAGGAAATTACTCAGAAAGGGCGTTAATAGGGCTATCGAATGCGCTTTTCCGCGGCGCTGTAGCTCTATTGGTTCCCGAGTTATGCGTTGGCTTCTTGGAAATTGTCGACGTTCGACCTGGAAATCGGCGAAATTTTGCCTTCAATGACCTCTGGTGACCTGACCTTTGACCTGACCAAAAAATTGACTGAAGTGATTTCCTCATTATTTTTTACGCTCTTCCGAACGCCGCCTTCCGCGTATCGCTACGTGACCCAGGAGCCGAGTTAGAAGGGGGTGTTCAAACACCCCCCCCCCCCCAGCAGGGCGTGGAAATCCAGGACCCCCAGCCGGGCGCGGGTTCATGTTCTTAGCGTAAAGCGGAAGCCTGCCTTGTTAACCGCACAGAAATTTGCGAAGCTCAGCTGGGCAACAGCTGGCTGGTGATTGCATGTTTTTTTTTGCTGCTTTCAAAAAATATTTTGGTGTCAATGCATTGTAAATATCAAAGAAGGTAGATAATTTTTGCGTCCCTTGCTATAGACGTGATACATTAACATGCGTGTACTGTGTCCCAAACAGTTTGTTTCAGGGTGTAGTTTTATGGCTAACAAATTGTACTGATTTAATGTTTCTTCGGTACCTTGGGGTAAGATGCCCCCTCCCCCCGCTGTCCTGATGGGGAAACACGCCCCCCTAAATCCGTAGGCTGTCCTTCAAGCAGCCCGTCAAATCATTTGTTACATACTTTACTTGTGATGAGAGACAAAAGCCGATCTGGGACTATTGAGAGTCCAGTACGGTCGGGTGCTCCCCATGCCGGTCTCTCAGCCCACACAGCGACTTTTTGGGCGACATCTGACTCTGAGAGCCCTCACGACGGCCTCTGTGGGCCCCATTATTGGCTCCAGGGCCCCTCACGACAACCTTTGAGGGCTCCCACGTTGGCTCCACGGGCCGCGCTGCCATCTGAGGTCCCCACGATGGACTCGAGGGCCCTCAAGCATCATGAAGACCTATAAGGGCCCCACAGTGGTCTCCGAACGCCACCACGGAGGCTTGTTTGGCCGCGCTGGACTATGATGGCCCTAACGATGACCTCTGAAGCCCCTATGTCCGTGAAGTTAGCGTCAGCAACAGCAACGAATACAGCGTCGGATTCAGAATCGCTTCAAAAACTGCCATCAGGTCAATTGGGGGACGGGGAACACGAATATGACATTTATTTTGCCCTAGCTCCCTTCCTTCATCCCTTAATCGTCCCTTAAAGGACGGGGCGCGTCAAAAGTGCCCCAAGGCTTCGTCTGATCGCCAAAATAATGGTCGCAATCGATTCCTCGATTCGATCGATTGCGACCATTATTTTGGCGATCAGACGAAGCCTTGGGGCACTTTTGACGCGCCCCGTTTTTTAAGGGACGATTAAGGGATGAAGGAAGGGAGCTAGGGCAAAATAAATGTCATATTCGTGTTCCCCGTCCCCCAATTGACCTGATGGCAGTTTTTGAAGCGATTCTGAATCCGACGTTGTATTCGTTGCTGTTGCTGACGCTAACTTCACGGACATGAAGCCCCTTACGACTTCTTTTGAGGGCCCTTACGATGACGTTTGGTGTCTACTGCAGGCTCAAAGGAACTACTGATTCGTTCAGGCGATTCACGTGCCCGTTTAAGTCACTTATAGTGCAGGGGGCATCTTTCCCAACGCCAGGGGGCGTCTTTCCCACCCTGTGGGGTAAGATGCCCCCTTTCACTTCTTCAGGAAAACGCTTAATAGCAAAAAAAGTTATCATATTTCAGGCACGAAAGTGTGATATTTTTGGTGAAAAATGATGTCGGCTTCCGTTGAAACTACAAGTTTTTGCTTTCCGATCGTCATTTTCGAATAATAGGTATATGACATAGTAAAACCTTGGGCATCTTTCCCCACTCTCCCCTACTCTCGATGCATGTGGGTCACCCCCAGTGCACGTGCAAAATACAACAATAAGAGGTGTCAAATTTGTTCCCATTTTAATAACTCGGTAATTACTGGGGCGAGTTCGCTGAAACTTGGCATACAGGTAGGCACCCACCAGGCAATGCATTCCCATGTGTTGCGGTTAACCCGGCCGGGCCCGGGGGGTAATCCCAACCACCGCAGCCCGGGGGGGGGCGTTTTTCGCCCCCTGTCTAACTCCGTAAATAAGGGAGCTACGGAAACAAAAGCGATACCAAACGAAAGGTCCTTACCAGACGATTCTAAAGCACCTTAAAATTTTTGACCTCATGTCAATTTTCAAGGTCAGAGGTCAAGGTCAAAGGCAAAAACCGGCACATGTGTAGTGATCTCAAAGTAAGCCTTCTAGAGGATGGCAGGATGCATCAAACCGGCAAAATTGGGTATCAAACGAAAGAAGAGAATCTGAGGATTCCGAATATGTGCTCAAAATCAAAGGTCAAGGTCAAGGTCACGCTCAAAATTGACCTCAAACTTTGCACTTTTTCGTACATCTTGCTTGCTAGCTTCCAAGACGTTTTGAAATGTTTGGAGGCTTATCAGTTCCCTATTTGTGGTTCATCTTACGATACAAGGCTGCCCAAAGGTCAAGGTCACAGAAGAGTATCCTTGCTAGAGGCTATTTCACTAATTCAAGTTAGTAATAATAAATAAGACAATTTTGCCATCCGGAAGCTCTAAATGAAGGCTTAGAGGAAAATGGATGCCAGATTCGTGATCAGCGAGTACAAATCCATCATAAACGACCTTTCATGTGTCAAGGTCAACCAAAGGTCATTTGAGGTCACATGAGGTCAACATAAAATTTGACCTTTTCCAAACAAAATATATATCATTCGACGCGGCTTGACACGGCGAATGCGATGGTACCACTGCCGTAGCTCTAGGACCATTTTTGTCGAAGTTATTTGCGAAAACTAAAACCACATTTCGGGGTCGTTGACCTAACCTCTGACCTCAGGTCACCAAAACTATTTTTTTCTATTTTTCTCTAGGTCAAACGCTACACAACCGTGCTCGTAATTTGTCTTTATCTCTAAAACTCTATTTTTAGCAGCTATTTGAAGTTCGCGTCTGTGACGCCGAAGTTTGCCTTGCAGGGGTCTAGAAAAATCGACCTTGTGACGTCATCAAGGGGGCTAGGTCAAAACTTTTTACTTCAGAAGATGTCAAATTGATGGGAGAAAAGGTACTGAAAGTTTCGCTTTCCTATCCCTAAGCGTTCGGGAGCTATCGCAAATATTCGCCAGGGGGGGCGAAAAACGCCCCCCCCCCCGGGCCCGCGAGGGTTAAGGTGCTACTGCACGTGCGCACGTGCAGGGGGCGCTTCCAGATCTTGAGAACGGCTGGGCCGATTGCGCTCAAATTTGGTACACGGTTGGGGACCAGTTAGTAGGGTGCCGTGCAAAAGTCAGTTTGGACCCCGTTTGCACGTGCGCACGTGCAGAACGCCGCTTCCAGATCTCAGGAACGGCTGGGCCGATTGCGTTCAAATTTGGCACACCGCTAGCGACTGGCTAGAAGGGTGCTTTGCACAAGCCCGTTGGAAGTACCCTCTCGCCCTTCCGCACGTGCAGGGCTCACTATCTCGTTCGCTCGTTCTTCGCCCAAAAGGCGTTTTACTGGTAGTAACTGGTTAGTAAGCACTAGCAGCACTAGGCGGCAGCAAAGCAGCTGGCAACCCAGCCCCCAGGTGGCAATGTAGGTAGCTATAGGGGATCAGCCGCAGCGCCAGAGGGTTTGTTAGCCACCGTCGGCTCAAGGCTGACGCAGCTTCGGGACTGAGAATGCCTGGTGATCGATTGATGAAACGGGCTCAGTCGGAAGTGGAACTCGGCCGGCCGACGGTTCATATTTGAAGTGAAGGCAAGGCCTTACACACAAGTATTACAGGAGGTAGAAACCCACCGTTCCAACATGTTATCTAGCGGGTGGCAAGTACCATCCCTAGTCGTCAAGATTGCCACCGTAGCTGTCAGCATTTGCCACCCTAGCTGCCTCCCACCTCACACACACTGCAGTCTGCAACTGGCGCCCTTCTGAGCATTGCCACCCCTTGTCTTTGACCACAGCAGACATTGACCAGTGGCCACAGACAATTCGTAGCTATTACTTGTCCTTAGTCAGATAGTAAGTAAATAGTAATGTCACGGTAAAAGACAGGTTAAAGTGAAACTCGCATACAGTCACACACGCATACCTACACACACACACACATACAGACAAACGCCTCATCACTCTATCGCCGGAAAAATTACCTGGCGGCTCTTTTAAAACCCACCGGACCTAGTTCTAGAACATCTTCGCGCGATATTCAAATGAACGCTGTCCGGCCGCTGTTCGCATGGGTGGCGGGCGCAGGCGACGGTCCTTTCAGGTCCCCCGGTCACCATCCCGTGTCAAGTCACCCCTTCGGCCGCTGGCGCCTTTACCGGCTGATCCCCCCACCCAGCGACTGGCGTCTCCTAGAAGCTGGCGCACTTCTGGGCGGTGGTGTCTTTACCAAGTACATACCTCCCTTCCGACTGCTGTCGTCCTCCTCCGGCCTCTCCCTCAACCAGGGCGTATTTTAACCCGCGCCCTGCTGGGGGGGGGGGGGGGGTGTTTGAACACCCCCCCCCTGTGGTTTTTCGCGAATATCTCAAAAACGGCGGCGCGGAATACATCAATTCTACACATGTTGTGAAAATTTCAGACCAAGGTCATTCAAGGTCAGGTCACCAGGTCACTCGAAGTGACCTCACCTCATAAAAAGTTTCAATGTCTGTCATAGCTACACCGAGTGACCGATAGCTTTGAAACTTTCAGCGATTGCTAAGAGCATTAGCATGTACAAAATGTATATCTCAGAATTTTGATATCGATGACCTAAGGTCAGGTCAATTTTGCGACCTCACCATTATAAGTCAATGGGAGAAAATTGAAATGCGCCTGTTTTGGACGAAAGACATTATAAACACTCCCAAACACTGAATTACAAGTGGTTTAGACACACTGAACATGAAAATGGTGTCTGTGACCCCTGTTTATGCCCTGAGGTCATCTTAGGTCACGAATGGTATCTAACAGTTTTTCGCAAATAACTTTTGATAGAGGCATGCTAGAGCGATGAAAACGCCTTAGATGTGTTCAGCTCGACGATACGGATCGACTGATATGCAACATGACCCTTTCCGGTCAGGTCATGACCTTGACCTGAGGTCAAATTTTCAAGTTGACCTTTCAAGGTCAAATTATAGTTCGTTCGATGCGTCTTGACGAGAGGAACACGATGCCGGTAAAAGTAAGCTCGTACAATGCTTGGGTCAAAAGTTATTGCAGAAAAACTGTTTCCGAAAAAATCGGCTATTTTTGCAGTTTTTGCCCCCTGCAGGCAAAACCGTTGACGTTAGGTCAAATCTGAGAGAATTACTCAGAAAGGGCGTTAATAGGGCTATCGAATGCGCTTTTCCGCGGCGCTGTAGCTCTATTGGTTCCCGAGTTATGCGTTGGCTTCTTGGAAATTTTCGACATTCGACCTGGAAATCGGCGAAAATTTGCCTTCAATGACCTCTGGTGACCTGACCTTTGACCTGACCAAAAAATTGACCGAAGTGATTTCCTCATTATTTTTGACGCTCTTTCGAACGCCGCCTTCCGCGTATCGCTACGTGGCCCAGGAGCCGAGTTAGAAGGGGGGGTGTTCAAACACCCCCCCCCCCCAGCAGGGCGTGGAAATCCAGGACCCCCAGCAGGGCGCGGGTTAACCCGCGCCCCGCCGGGCTATTCAGCCACACGCGCCCTGCTGGGGGGGGGGGGGGAGGAGGGCAGATTCTGCCCCCCTGTCTAACTTCCGAACCGATGGTCGTAGAAAGACGGGTAAAACGACAATCGAAAGCTCTCAACATGGCGGATCTTAAGAGCCCATTTTTTCTTAAGTAGGTCAGAGGTCAGGTCAAGGTCAGGTCAAGGGTACAAAATGCAAGTTTCTACAGTATCGGCCTTGCACCGTAATTGCCGAAAAATGAACGGAGACTGATTGCCCAAAACGTGTTCCTAGGCTACCAAGACAATATTCGTTGCATAAAATATCATTCAAAGGTCAAGGTCAAGGTCAGGTCAGGGCAGGTCAGGTCACCAAAAACAAAATATAGAAAAGGGCATGTGCGACACATGTTTTATGGGTCAATTTATTCATAGAACTCAATAGGCACACTCAATAACTGATATGGACCACATCTGGATGAATTTCAGGTCGAGGTCAAGTCAAGGTCAGGTCAAATGCGGTCAAATTTTAAAGTTGGTTGTTAACCCGGCAGTTGCTGGGGTATTTCGCCACCCACCGTTTGCTGGGGGGGGGGGGTTAAACGCCCCCAGCCGATAACTCGAGAACCAATAGGCGCAGCGAAACGCACGAGGCGGCAAACGAAAAAGCGCGACGAGACGCTTCAGATGAGTACTTTAAAGTTGAATTTTGAGGTCACAGGTCGGGTCAAGGTCAGGTCAAACACCTGAAATCGGGCTTTCAGTAGCATGGACTTCAGGACTTCGCAATGGGCGCCTCTCGTCATAAACTCTGTCAAAACGGTGCAAAATCCTTCATATAAGACCTACAAGAGTGTCAGTTCCATGTAGGAGTCAGTCAAGCATAGGTCAGGGTCAAGGTCAGGTCAACCGGGTAGGCACATATCCCCGAAAATCAAAACTGATATTCGCAGCCTGTGACACATGTGTTTACGGTAATTTTGGGCGTAGAACACGATGGTGACATTCATTTTATCATACTCGTATGTGTACGTGTTTGGCTCATAAAGTTCAATTTAAGAAATGCATGTATCATGGTCGTGAAGTAGTCACGAGAAATTGCCAAGATTCAGTTCAACATTTTGGAAAATGCGGAACAGTAATCAATAATCGAATACAGCCCTTTGATTGGTCATGGTATTTCTAATGTATATCTAATGGCGTTTACGGCATGTCTGTATGTCTATTCTGTGATTTTATATGATTTTTTGAAGATATGCCGTTTTTTGTCGAAAACTCAGAAATCATGACGTCACTAAAACCTCGATATCCCAAAAAAATTCCGACCAATTTTTTTGAAACTTTGTCACAATAAACTTCAAACAATTCCCTACAGGTACCCAAAATTTGACGCGTCTGCGGCACGCCGTTTTTATGCTATGGCCCGGCAAAAAAAGTGGGGGCGTTTAACGCCCCCCACCCAGCAACTCGCGGGTTAACCCTATTAGTGGCAGGCTCCTGGCTACCCCATATTAGTGGCAGGGGGGGGGGGCTGTTTACGACCCCCCTTGATATCTCGAGATCTAACGGGCCGATTTTCAAAATTCAAACGGCATTCGATTTGGCTCAACGAGATCTACATTTCTAAAAAAAAAAAAATAAAAAATGCCAATATGGGGGTAGAGGGGGGTAAAAAAGGGCAAATTGCAGATACATTTTAGACTGTTTATCAAGGCCAGGTTTCTGAACCAATCTTAACGCAACTTTTGCCGATCGATAGAGAATGAACCAGGAATTCACATGGATTCAAAAAATATGCATTTTCAAAAATCATAGGCGGATACAGATAATTGAGATTGGGGGTACACAAAAAGTATAGTAAATAAGGTTTTTGTTGGCACTGTTTCTAAAAAGGGTGGCTATGGTCTTGTTATGTTACAATTTTCTTATGAGAGAACGACTAAAATTGTATTGGTCATGCATAGGCGGTGTCAGGGCACCTATGTTGGGAGGTAAAAAATAACCCCCCTTTTTGGACGCCTGGATCCGCCTATTATAGCAAAAACGTGTCAAAAGAGGATGCAAAATGACTTTGTATATGTTATCACATGATACCTTTCATTCACTGTTCGTAAAACTGGTGCAGCATCGTGATCTTCGCCCAAATGACTCGCTTCACGAATAGGACCCCCCAATTCCCAGTGCTCTGGAGCCGCCCCTGGTAAAGTTATGAACTTGAAATTTTCAGGGAATGTGCCCAATTTAGTTTTAGGAAAAGTCAGAAAATTTCAGCATCGTAGCTTCAGCGGTTTTGGAGATATTCCCGAAAAACCTGAGAGGTGGATAAAAACAACCCCCCTGCCACTAATAGGGTTAAGGCCTAAAAAGGTGTTTAACTGATGTAGTTTTTCACGGCGAATCGAATGGTGCTATTTTTGTTTCCGTGCGAGGTCTATAACTTGCAAATTTTTATCAAATTTTTTTGTCGTGACGTCATAAAAGTTTGAATAACTCCCACATTTTTGAACCGATTTTTCTAAGAATTGGTAACCAAGACCAAGAACGAAGACCACCAAGAAACTCGAATTACGAATCGCTGACGTCTGAACGTGTCTACGAGTTTTAATGTGTTTATGGTGTGTTTTATGGTGTTAAAGGTAGTGTGCCACCTTTGAAAGATTTCCCAATTTATTTTTCCTAGGATAAGAAGCTTCTGTTTTTACCTAATATCGCAAAAAAAAAATCAAAAATGGGCCTGGAATAGTGCCTTTTTCGCCTAAAAGTTTATCGGTTTTTAGATATGTATCCAACTGTAGTGCGCTCACCTGCAAACAGGCGTCGGCAACAATCGCGAATGCGGCGCACATGTGACAATAAGCAAAGGTCATTATAGTGTTACGACCATACGACGTACGGGAATGAGTTATCAGCTGTCTAATCGTAGACAACACAATGTCGAGCCTTAAACTGTAAGCCTGTATTGGTATTGTTTCTTTTATTTGGCTGTCGAACATTATTTATGGTTTGAAATATGATTTTATGTAAAATAATTGATATGAAAAAGCCGTCTCATAAGTTATGACCCCATTTCACCACACGCAAGTGGCAGAAATGACAATGATCAGCTGACGCATTTTTCTTGGCCGAAGTCAGAGCGCGCAGCCCGACGCACCACCACCGCACCACAAAGTATGAGCAGAAGCCGCGCCCAAAGCCAGGGCCCCGGTAACGTGAGGTAGCCGAGTCGGGGCAGCGTGCGCTGACCCAAGCCGGGGCCGCAGCTTTGGGCGCGGTCTACCGCATCCCCGCGGGCAGCCCCGGGCTATCACATGACACCGGGAGGACGCGCGGCTCCGGCTTGGGTCAGCGCACGCTGCCCTGACTCGGCTACCTCACGTTACCGGGGCCCTGGCTTTGGGCGCGGTCTACCGCACCACCTAACAGGCGTGTTCGAAACCGCAGGAGCTGATGATGAACGGGTTTATCGAAACTTGATTGGATGAGCATATCGGTAATAGCGATTTCAGTGTGTGCATCTATTGTTCATAGTGGTGTGAAATGTGGTTGGGGTACGACCGACAACCCGTCGGGGCGAATTTCGCACTGGGGTACTCAAAATTTGAAGAATTTAAGACGTTTCCATGAGTTTTGAAGGTATGGATAAGTTCTAAAAATCCGGTTCTCCTTATCTGGGCCATTAACTCCATACGGTCCAGGAAAGCTGGCACACTACCTTTAAAGTTCAACGGGTGATATTGTCATGTTTTAGGTTATCGGAACTTTCCAAAAGTGTCATTCATGGGTGAAGTGGTGATGTCTACCGAGAGCGTGAGGAACTTAGGTGTGATAATGGACCCAAACCTGTCATGGGAGCGCCACGTGCAACATGTTGTTAACAAATGTTTTGGCATTCTCATTGGAATCTCGCACGTTAACCCGCGCCCCGTTGGGCTCTGCCGAGCAACGCGCCCGGTTGGGGGGGGGGGCCATTTTGCCCCCCCCCCGAAGATCTCGAGAACCACGCAACATAGCGACAAGCGGTAAACGGCGTTGGATAGCGCCAACGGGGAACTACCTTGTGACCCAATTTTATTGACCTAGGTCAAACCGATGACGTCACAGGTCAGGTCAAAGGTCCAATTTTCACCGTTTACAGGCATTTCAACAAATGCGTTGTAAAATCGAGTAAAATGCATTTCATTGAAAATCATCGATGGGGAAATGTTCTTCAAACACATATTTTGCTATTTGAAGTCACTGATACCAGGTCAGGTCACAGAGGTCAGGTCACGGGGGGTCACAATATGAAAGTGTCGTGTGATACATGTTTTATGGTCCATTTTACATAACAAATGCGATTATGTGGGTCACGCAGCCTTTGGGGCCAGCTTAGGTCACGTTTTGGTCAAGGTCAGGTCAAGGTCAGGCCAAGGTCAGGTCAAATTAGGTCAAATTTCAAAGTTAATATTTTGCATAAAATGGGTATCGAATCGATGCAGCTCGTCACGGGGAGTTCAATGGTGGTCTTTGTTTTGCCGTACGTGGTCTAGAATCGCTAAAAATTGAGTTCAAAAATTTGACGTCATCATTTTTGAACAGTTTTTTCGCTATAACTTGGCCAAAAAACGAGATATCGATCTGAAATTTGGTATGTATATAGAAGAGTGCTGGGACTATCACATATATTCCGGTTTTTTTCGAAATTCGGAAAAATTTTGGATTTTTTTTTAGTTTTTCTAAAAAAAATCAATTTTTTAAATTTTTTTGGTCAAAAACCAAAAATTTTGAAAATCCGAGATAGCAGTTTTGTAGCGCCGCATTTTGTCTACTAGACCATATAAAGAACTTTGAAATTGCTTGATAACTGTAGATTTGGTGAGCGTTTCAAGATTGCATGTTTTTTTGCTCATTTTTGCTCGAACATGACCTCAGTTTGACCTCAATAACTCCTGACCTAAGGTGACCTAAGACTTGAAATTTGGTGTGAAGGTGTCAAATTGATGCCCGGGAAGGTACTGAAAATTTGGCGGCGCTGCGCGCCGCCGTTTTCTTGCTATTCAGGAAAAACCATAGGGGGGGGGGGTTAAACATACTCTACCGGCTTCTGTTCTACCTCGTATCGTCGATTCTCTTGTACTTTCTCACATTCGATACTGTGCGCAGGTGTATGGTAGCTGTGGCAAAAATGTACTGACCGAACTACAAAAAATAGTCAACTTCGCAGCACGAGTTATTTCCGGTCGACGGAAATACGACCATGTTTCGGATGCCATTTCAGACTTAGGTTGGCTCACTGTTCCAAAGCTAGTTGACTATTTTGACATGTGCATGATTCATAAAATTTTATCGCTGGACGTACCAATAGGATTGCGTGAAGCACTTTTGTTTAATCATGAATCAATCTCTCGAAGAACACGGCAGTCGGATCATATTTCAACCACTCGCCCCCGCAACAACCATGGAAAACGTACATTCATCTATCGTGCATCCAAATTGTATAACACATTCGCCATAGATCATCATGTGAACCACCTTAGCATGACTTCTTTTAAGCGCCACATTCGCAAAATGTTGGCTGATGCATCGTGATTTTTTTCGTGACCAGTTTGTTTATTTTAAGTGTCCGCGATTTTGTTCTCATGAAGATGTGTGTGTGTGTGTGTTTTTTTTTATCTATCTTTATAACTTATTTTTTTTTATACCGTGCGGTGTTACATTGTATGACGAGGGTATTGGAATAGCCCATTTTGTGTGGAAATATCTGATGATGTGAAATAAATAAATAAATAAACTTATTTTGTCTTTTCTTTGCTGAAGGTTTACATGTATACATTTTTTAGTGCTTTGGACAGGCTGACGAAGGAAGATTGATGTCTTCCAAAAGCTACCATTACAAATGAATAAATGGCTTGAACAATCTTAAACGCAATATATCCTGTCCCAGCTGAATAACTTCAACATAAAAAAAATTATTGGTGCCATAAATCGTATGCCTAAGAATCACCAAGTTTAAACCCTCTTACAACTGCAGGCTGGCATGATTGCAAACTTTTTTTAGGCTTGGTCAGTTAACTGACCTGGTGACCTGACCTGACATGACCTGGGGTCAAAATTTCACACAATGTCCAAAATTGATGTACATAAAGATCCATACGAAAGGGTGGTAACATATGCCCCCTCCCACCACCCCCCCACACAACACTGGGGCGAAGGCGCACAATTTTGATCCGCTCGCTCTCTCTCTTCTCTCTCTCCTCTCTCTCTCTCTCTCTCTCTCTCTCTCTCTCTCTCTCTCTCTCTCTCCTCTCGGCGTGCGTCGGTCGATCACTTTGACATGTTTGCAACATAAAATTTTTATTCTGTTCTTCTTGTTCCATT